>NC_060074.1:54695000-54995000 GCF_922984935.1 Meles meles | reverse complement strand
AGAAAAATAGAGATTTACTACTAGATGTGAAAAAGATTATTCAGTTTTTAAATAAATAAGAATATCTTATTAGAGATATTTTAGAGAGTAATCTTCAAATACTTGACCTAAAATTGGCATTCAACTTATGAATTTGCAAATATGGGATGGACCTCTAAAATGTATATTAAAAATATTTTTCATGGATTCTGATGTGTGAAACCTACTCTTCCAAGTTTCTGGAAATGTAACATTTGGAGAAAAGCAAGAAATTTGACTATATATATGGAAATTCATTAAATAAAATAGGTGTGATTTTAAAGCAAGTTGATACTAAAATGCAAAATGTAAACTTTTAAATGAGTATTATTGTTTCTGTTGAATTACTTTCAAGTCTGCAATTGGTTCTTTAAATTTAAGAATTAAAAATCTTCATCTGAGAATGGATTTTTTTTTTTTTTTTTTTGGAACAGATTGAAGTCTTTTGGAATTATTTCAGCAGCATGAATGAGTAGGTCTTTGGGAATCTCTTTCCATGTCTGGGACAGTTGAAGAAAGAAAGTGAAAGCCAACTCTTTCTGAAGTTATTACAACTGGATTTCAAATATTAGTGTGAAGAGAATTATGCTTGAGATGATCAAGATGCTTATGATCAGAAGCATATTTCAAAAGAAAAGAGTCTCTTATTCTTGACATTTATGTTCACAGTCCTGACACAAACAAGAGATAAGCCTTTTTAGTACATGCAAAAAAAAACCCCAAGTATTAAGTCAGATTGTATGTAATAAGTGAGATTGGTATTTAACTACATGACAACTCCAGGTGAATTTTTAAAAAGCAAGTCCAAAGCCTACTCTTCCGATAATGGACTTCAGATAATTCAACTGTATCCTAGCACCACTCATATGTTTTTGTAGCTTGCATATTAAATTTAAGGATAATGTTAAAGCTAGAAGAACTTAAAACATAATAGATATCAAAAGAAACATAAGGTCTGCATTTATTTTGATTATGTGAGCTTCGGGAAGTTCTTAAGTAACTAAAATTAAAGTTGTAACATATTTCTTTACAAACCACCTGTATTTTTTACTTTATTTTTATCTTTTTTTAAAAGAATTTTATTTATTAATTGAGAGAGAGCACAAGCCAGGGAGTGGAGCAGAGGGAGAGGGAGAAGCAGACTCGCCACTGGGCAGGGAGCCATACAGGGCTCAATCCCAAGACCCTGAGATCAAGACCTGAGCCAAAGACAGATGCTTAACCAACTGAGCCACCCAGGTGCCCCCCACCTCAATTTTTTAAATGATTTTCAGAGCACCTGGGTGATTTAGTTGGTTAAATGTCTGCCTTCTGCTCAGGTCATGATCCCGGGGTCTTAGGATGGAGCCCTGCATTGGGCTTCCTGCTCCTCAGTGAACCTGCTTCTCCCTCTTCGTCTACTGCTGCTCCCCCTGCTTGTGCACTCATTCTCTCCATCAAATACTTAAATAAATAAAATATTAAAAAATTTTTTTTTTCATGTTTCTTTTCCCTATCACAAAGTTGAATTAATTGTACTCAAAGATTGGCCAGATGATAGGACAGACAATATGCTTCCAAAAAGCTTTCTTCCTTGCCTGTAGTTCTCCTCAGCTTTTTAGGGGCAGGATTATCACCCAACAGGTTCTTATGTCTACTTTTTCATAGCTGGAGAACATCAATTGATTTGCTTCTTCAAAGTTTAAATCTTGAGCATAATTTTTAAATGAATTTATACTTTATTCTATCTAGTTGTGGAAATTTGGGTGCTAGGAACAACACAGACAGGCAGAATTAGGGTAAAACATTATAAAGGATTCATTGGGAACTTCTCACCAAGTTTGTTTTCTATGTTTTTATTCTTGGTAAGATTTAATGATAAAGTATGAGGCATGTTATTGATATGACACATTGTATCTCATTATCTAATACATTTATACTAACTGAGAGAAGTAAGGCTGTATTTCCTTGTTAATTTCCTAATTCCTTTCTCCCTAATGGCTGCAAGAATAATCCCATGAGAATGTGTAGGTAGATCGACTTTAGGAAAATCTGCTCCTTCCTAATTGGGTATGTTTTTCACCTCTAACATTAAAATCATCTGTGAGATTCAGTCCCGATTTTAGAAGATGGCTAGTGGTACCTTCCAGTGATGTACTGTGTACAGCAGAAATACATTAACCATGTTTAAGAAATTAAGTCAGCTTCTCATTTTGGAGACAGAATTAGAAAAGGAAGCTGGTGTTACAATCTGAGAGATCATCCACCACCGGGCTCAAAAGGGTTCATGATGAAGCATGGCTAGGGAACAAAGAATTATCCATTAGGTGACCAGATCTTAAGGCACAGATCAACTGTGTTATTGCTGCAAAAAGGACTCCTTTTAGAATTCCTTCAGTTTTGCTCCAGAATCTGGACTTGTGCTGGATACAAGCGTGCAAATTTCTCAGAACCACACCTCCGATTTTTGTTGCCTGAGCAAGCTGTATTTTATCTCTCACTTCCCAGTCCCATTCATGAGCCATACACTTTCTGTCTTCAGATAATAGAATGAATATGTCTTGTATACAAAAACAGTATTTACAGGGAGTGGGAAGTGGCAATAAGAGTTAAAAAAAATCATTATTTTACTTAGGTATTTACTCAGTTATTTAAGGATTTATGTAACTTTTTCTAACTGCTTTTAGGCTCCAGGAACAAGAATTCAAGACAATTTATGGCTGACTCAGAGAAAAAGGAATTGAGCCACCATATAAGTGACTAAAGGCACCATCTATATTGTAGTGGAGCTGTGCTCGGATCCAGTAACCACAAGCATAATCTAGTTCATTGCATTTATTTTAATATCAACTGGGTGTATGAACTGATTCTTATAATGTACTTACCTGTGAAGCAGACAGTCCTTCTTTTTATTGACATAAAAGACTAAAAGTCTCTTTAACTGACATGAAATAACAAGTTTTCCTCCAAATGTTAGAGTATTTGAGATAATAGTTTTCTATTATGTTTAAAGGATTTAAAAGTAGGAAGGCATTTATTCTACTATCTTTTGTAATGAATAGATTATCCACTAGTAATTAAACATACACACTGAGTTTTACTTTGAGTTATGTTTCTTTTTTTCTAGGGAAAATTTTCCTCACTTTATCCACATTCTTTCATCTTTTCTACAATTTGTTCAACTTCTACAAGGGACTAAAGACAGTCTTTAAAATGTGATTGTCTGGGATTCTTAGGTGGATAGAGAGGGGTCAGACAAAGACCAAATTAAACATGGTTGAATGGTAGGTACAGAGGTATGAAGTTATGTGATTCACAAACAGCTTTACTATGCCAAAACATTACCTGCAACCACTCTTGATAATTTCCTGCAGCTTCTTTTCCCACAATTGCTGATCCTGATGTTGAGATGAATTTCTAGCACTCTGGAATTTTAAGAACAAAAAGCTACGGCTTTTGTGAACACTTACAGCTGGATACTTTTTGAAAGTATTGATGAATATGGTTTTTGTCCCTGAATGGCTGGTCTGCTAAATCATTCCATGCTAGTTAGCTCAGAAAAGGATTAGAGTGATAAAAAGATTTGCCAGGTGATTTCGTTCAAAGTTTAGGTCTTCAGAAATATAGAAAGGACTCTGGAGAAGGCGATGTGTTTGAAAGAATATGCTGATTTACAAGAAGCACTTTTTGACCCAAGACTAGAAAAGCTTCTGCAGGTTGGAAGGGAGGAGTGGAATGAGAGGGAGGCGTGAAGTTTATTCTTCTAGACAAGATCAGATAGCTAAGAAATGCCAGAGGCAGAACTCCTACTCTGGCTTTCCTGCTATTTCCACTGTAACTACAGTAACCATATAATTCCTCATCTAACTCAGGGAAATTTCGAGAGTAAAATGAGAGCTATTAATTGTGCCAGGATGGTAGTCCTAAGGGCATGGCTTAGGGTTACCCTAACTATAACCAAAGATTGTATTGATTTTGATCTGTTACACTACATCTTCTGCTAAGTTCTGTTTGATCCTGAATCTTTGTCTTTATTATTAAGTTCTGATTGCTGTAGCAAGCCTCCAGTACATTATGTGGAACCTTCCTGTGGCTGATATTCTAAACACACTGTCCTTTGAAGAGACTCTACCACCAACCAGTTGCATGGGTTTGGCCAAATTACATAACCTCTCTGAGCCGTGGGCTAAATTCGCATTGTGTGAAATATCTCTTCTATGACTCAGTTCTACCCACATTGTTTTGACCTTATTCTTTGTCCTTGACACTATTGTTGATGGTGCTTTGCTATATCTCTGGATACTGACTCAGCAAAGACTGAGTCTTTTTTTTTTTTTTTTTCAGTTAAACTCTGCTATCCTTCAGACCTTAAGCCTCACCTACTATGAAATGTTAACACTGATGCTTATTTATCAGATTATTAGCTTCTTGGCATATTGTTAGGCTTGCTTAAAATACAGGCATTTCTATATAAATGGAAATGCTTTAACACTTTATCCTTTTTAATAATCAAGCCAAAGAAACTGCAGCCATCAAACTCTGGTGCAATCTTTTTTATTGAATGTGATAACATTACTGGGTAGCACTCAGTGTTCTTGTGGGGATTAATGCATGAAAATGCCATTTTGCATAACAATAATGTCAAAAGCATAACTCTGAAAAGGTCCATCTTAGTTATAAAACTCAAGCAGAGGATTGATACATTATCTTTAGAGAATTCCAAAATGCTTTGTGATTCTGCATTGTATAATATCTCTGACAAGATAGAAGAAGAAAGTATTCCATTTAAGTACACAAGTGCAGATCTGATCCCAGAGCTCTGTTTCTGAAGTCGTGTTTGTTTTAGGTAAAGGTCACCAAGAAATGCTCCTTTTGAAACTTCAGCTATTAGAAGAAAATACGGCAATATTGGGGTGAATGACCTTTGTGTTGATCACTCTGACAAGAATCTATAAATGTGGGCACATGAGAAGAGACTTGGCCTATATTCACATATTTTGAGAACGAAACTCAATATTTGGAATTACTGTCAACTGTGTTTTATTTGACTAATGCAGGCTTTGCAGCATCAATATTTAAAACTCTTAATAACACGGTCTTTTGATTGTAATTCTGTAAGGAAAAATACTGCCCTCTCTTCTTTTTAGTACTGAGTAGAGTTGAAACACATAATAGTAAATGGTTCCATATACTTATGGGCTTGTTACTCGGACTTCCTTGCTCCTTGTGGTCTTTTATTGTGTGCGGCTGTTTATCAAGAAACACCATGTGAAAGTTAATAATAACATAATTTAGAGCAATAATTACATTTTTATTCAATAGCTGTGGGAAAACACTGTGTTGAATAATGAAATAAAAATGAGTGTCTCAGGCCTAACAGGACATTAATCAACTAACATTAATCAATTAACTGTGTGGGCAAACTGATTTGAGACTGTTATGGCTTAATTTGTCTCAAAATCATTATTTTTAGTGTATTGCATAATGTACTTTAAAATGTGTTGAGCTGATCACAAGTAAGCATTAGATTTCCACAGAATAGATGCTACTCCTTATCATGCCATGAATTATCCTCTTTTTATAGCGCACAGTGTAAAATCGATATTCCTGAAACTCTGACATTTCACAGTTATGTTCAGATAAGGCTAAATTAGTTCTACAACCTCTCTACCTACATCTGGTTATAATGACCAAGTCTATATATTTTCATAGTCCTAATTGCCAAAATATACTTATTATTCATTATTGTTTTAAAGGATTTTCACAAAAATATTTAAATGTCATTGCAGTTTAATAAATAATAGCAATTATCCCGACTGGGAATTTTTGATCAGTTTCACACTACAGAAATTCAATTCTTAACCTTGGGTCTTCACTTAACCTGAATTTGAAACTTTGGAGATCTCAACCACGTCCAAGGATTCAGCTGTCACTGACAGTCTCCTCCTCATCCTTGGGGAGCCACTTTCAACGTTTATCCCTAAGGGAACACAGCTTGGCTCCTCCTTCACTGGCCTGGGCACAGAGACTCATTCTTTACCCAAGTCCCCACGTAGTCTTTGACAATTCTTTAGCACTTGTTACACAAAAGTGTGATTATTTGTTTATATGTCAGAATTCATTTATTTGACTCTTTGTTCCGTAAGGAGAAGGACATGTCTATCTAACTTTAATGTGCCATAATATGTGGATTAATAAAGAGGAAAAAAATGCTTATATATGAGATATAAATATGTATATGTCATATATATCATATATATGAGATTCAGATAGAGTTAATTTAAAAGTTGACTACAGCTGAAGTAACTCACATAAAAGAGGAATAATTCACATAAAAGAGGAGTAAGGTAGAATTCCACTTAGGGAGAGAATTGCTCTTATTTTTTTTTAAGGAGAATACAATAATGGTCTTCTGTGCCAAAAAAACATTGAAGAACATCATTCCTAGGCAAAGATAACCTGGATGAAAAACTTTTAAGTAAGGGGAATTAAATTATGCTGAGAAAGAAGAAGGGGTGGGGGGGAAAGGAGTGGAGAGAGAAAGGGAGGAAAACAGAGAAAGAAAAGAGGAGAGAGAACAGGAATTTTGAGTTTTTCCTGTGAGTATGGTAGGTAAGAATTTGGGAACTCTGAAATTCACAGAAGACTTGGAGAAGGTCAAGAAGATGTCAGCAAACCAAGGTCTAGAGGGAAGGACAAAGTAGGGAGAAATTTCTTGGAAAATGATTACTATATGATTAAGATATTGACGTCCCATGTTTGACTGTAAGTTGTTTCCTGTTCTATGTAGGCTGAGTTTTCTCCCACCAGTACCATCACTGAACCAGCCTCAGAATTACTAACATAGCTCTTAAAATAGCATCCATCTGTTCGTGGTGATACTTCCCCATCAGCTGAGCGAACTCGGAGAGTTGCTGGAGGGTCCAATTCTGTAGGCCCTTTTAGGACTTTGCAAGAATTTGGTTTCCACTCTGATTGAAATGGGAACTAGATTTAGGCAGAGTAGCAACAGGATCTTACTGTCCAAGAAAATGTGTGGGGAAAAAAAGTGTTTCAAAATGAAGTTGCAATAGGGGCCCCTGGGGGGCTCAGTCGTTAAGCATCTGCCTTCAGGTCACGTCATGATCCCAGGCTCCTGGGATAGAGCCCCACATCAGGCTCCCTTCTGAGCAGGAAGGGTGCTTCTCCTTTTCCACTCTCCCAGCTCATGTTCCCTCTCTCACTGTGTCTCTCTCTGTCAAATAAATAAATAAAATCTTGTAAAAAATAAAATAAAAAATAAAGGTGCAATTAACTATGTTACATGCTGCTGAAGATAGATATTTGACCATTAGATTAACCATTAATAATGGTATGGGAGAGTGATGTAGACAAGTAGTGATTAGAGTGGGCTTAAGCAAAAACAGGAAGAGGAGAATTGGGGATAGTGTGCATACTGATTTGAGGAGTTTTTCCATAAGGGGAAGCCAAGAAATGGGATTATAGATGAAGACAGATCATTGAAGTCAAGAGATTTTTTTAAGACAAGAGAAATAAAATCATATTTCTTATCGACAGAGAGGAGGAAATAAATGAAATAAATGAAATAGGAGAGAAAAAGAAGACTCATTGGGAGTGGTATCTTTAAGTAGTAGACAAGATCCAGGGCAGAACTGAGGGAGTGGCCTAACACTCATCTACACTGTTCATCTACAGTGGGGAGCAGAGGATGGCTGTGTAGAGTAGTATATGGATACAGATGCCATAGGTGGGCAGTTGTGGTAATATGAGTTTGTAGAAATTCATACTTAAATAAAATAGGGTCATCAGGAGAGAATGAATATAGCTAAAAAGGTATTACAAATTCAAAGAAAAAGGGTTTGAAATGAAACTGGGAAAGTCAAGAGACCAGGGAAAGGCAGTATAATTGCCAGGAAACATTAAAGAGCAGACCCTTACACGGGATAAGGGCAAGAATTTTGCCAGGTTCACTATGCTGAAGAAAGAACTGATGTTTTATTTTATTGTCTCTATCTGTAGTTTGAGCAAAACCTAAAAACCTGTCAGTCAGAGCTTACCTGACCTGCAGGGGACTGGAGAGTGAGTGAAAAATAAACTTTCATTTTTGTTGACCTACTGAAATTTGGAGGGTTCTTTGTCATACCAGCTAATGTTAAGTGAGTTAATACACACATTAAAATCTTGTCTGTTTCCTTACCCAAGGTAAGCAATAATATGAAAAATAAAATCAATGTAATAAAGGGATTCCTAGTTCCATTTTCTTTTCAAATTTCTGTGTGTCTTCTCTTGCAATTTATACTATTAACTTCCGGTTTTTAAAATCTTTGCACTTTTATAGCATTTTTTCCATAAATACTTGAGTAAATGGATGAATAAGAATAAATGTCTGTGAAGATTTAATTAAATGATTATATTCTGTTCTTTAATTCTTCTTCTACTTTTTTTTTTCCAAAAAGAAGTGGTAGATGAAAGGCATGAGATTCTGTTTCATAATGAAATGTATGCATGTATTGAAAGGCTTCTGACAGGCATGTTTCATACACGATGAAATAAAACAATCCTCACACAGACTTGGACGCTGAATTTTTCCTGGCAGTCCACGCTGCCATATTTCTTCAATGGCTGTGTCTCTAAGCAGTGCATACTTTTGTTGGAGGCCTTTGGGTTATGACATTTGCCTTTGCCCAAATATGCCACTGAGAACACAGGGTAATGTATTCAAAAAGAAATCCTGTTTTCCCATCTGCAGGAAACATACACATTCACTGGGAAGTGCATCGACAATGCAGATGCAATTAACTAGTGCAATAATTCACTTGTTTTCCCCTATGAGCAAGTTACTATCTCAAAGGGTGATTAAAATATAATTGTATTTCTTAGGGATATTCTTGTGTTGCTAAGATGGAAAAGTCAAGATCTCAAACTATATAGTAATTAGAATGTTTATACCTTTCTTCCACCTGCCATAATTTTCCTTAAGAATAGTGCAGATAAAATCACAAGATACCACATAAATGGAAAAGATACTGAAAGGGTATCCAGTTCCTCCTCTCTTACCTCAAGGTCCGCTTGTACCTAAACTTTATATCTTCCCAAGAACCCTCCAAGGTTGAGGAAAATTACCATGGTAGAGTACATGTCCCAAGTCCAGAGCTGACCATTCCATGGAATTTCTATTTCTTTCTTGCCTTCCTTCCTTCCCTGATTTCCAAGCATGTTATTTATGTTTGGAAGTAAGCACAGATCCATCTCTCCCTCCCTTCCTCCCTCTTTCCCTTCATTCTTTCCTCTTCTTCTCCTTCTTTCTTATTAAGCGCTGACAGTGACATCACGATCTCCCAGGTTTAGGTTTCATACTTCTGTCTCTACAATTCAAACAGGAAAACCTCCCATTTCACATCTTTTCTTCCAATCTTTAAAATAAATTTTTCCTTATATGACTGTCATCATCCTCCAGAAACACAAGGGCTCATACAAGGGAGCCCTCCCTTAGGCCTTGACGCTCACACTTACTTTATACAGACCACTCTCTTTTACCGAACTGTGGGCTGTCACTGCTGGTCAATCCTATTTCACCAGTCTCGCCAGAACCTTCCCCAGTAAGCTCTACTGCTCTTATCCTTAAAGCTCGCAGCCTTGAGAGTCACTTGGTGTACACACAGGTCTATGGACATAGGTTCTAGACAAACAAATCTCACTGTGTAGTACATATTTTAAAATCCTTCCTTTTTACCTTCTATTCTATAGTGTTAGATTGTAGTCTTCGCTCTCCTTTGTGACTTCCCTCTGTATGTAGTATTTTCTTCATATCATACTGTTAGATGCCTTCATTTGAGAACAGATCCAATCCTAGCCCTTTTCTTCAGACAAAAATTGAACAGACTCAGCCTAAGTATCAATAAATTTTGCTTCTAAAGATCCAAAGAGAAGTCCCACATCTCTATTCAACTACTTCAATATTTAACAACTTTTATTTCCTATGATTTATTTGCTTTAATCATTTGTGTTAGGTGTATGTGTTTGAAAGTATTTCGTTTATACAGCTAAACAATGTTTTGTTATATTTTATATTCTATAAAATATTTCTTACTGCTTTCTCTTAAAAAAATGACCAGTGTCCATGAATGATGTGCAGTATCTGAATTGGTAGCACTTAGCAATTAGGTACTTAGCCATGCTAATGTCAGATGCCAGACAAACTGTATATCAAACAAAGACTCGCTTGACTTCACCTTCGGTATGCGCTGCAAAGCTGGCTATGGTTATACATTTCAGAACACAAAAGGAAATAATGTTCAGAAGTTGGCAGAGCAACTTTGGGTATGACACGCTGGAAAGAGGAGTTTAAATACCTGGCATTTGAATCAGAAGTTTGGAAGAGGGAACACTTCTTAGAAAGCAAATAACCTTGTAAAATTTGCGTTCGTTAGGTTTTACATTTTCTTTCTTGTTGAAGTATGCAAATGCGTATATTAAAATCCCAGTATAACAAAAATTTCATTGTATTTATTTTGATTTCATCAGTTCAGATGTCTGTAAATCACATTTAGCAATATATCACATACTTTGATTAAGGCTTACAGTATCTCTCATATTATATTTCTCATTTCTGGCATTTTATTTGCATTTTATTTGCTTTTTATTTACAGCTTCTATCTCTCCCCAAACCCTTCATTTTTTCAGGCATGTGTCCACTTTTTCCAGTAAGTTCCTTAACATATTAGTACAGATGAAAAATTCCTAATACCTGAGCCATCCATCCCCAGGGGAGGTTTTATTTTTTGATGTACGGTGATTTTCTCTTGCTATTTTGGTGTGTGTTTTATAATTTTTGAATTGATGTCAGATATTGTGTATAAAAATAAACCACACGTGAGACCAAGGTAAATAATGCTGCAACTTAAAAATAGGCGTGGCTCTTCTTCTATCCAGCCATTAGTTTGAAAGTTTGAATCCATTGTCTTAAAATTCTTCTAGTGGTGGACAGCTGCTAACAAGCTGAGAATGAATTCAATGCCTACAATTTTTCTTAGAACTTCTACTCCATTTTAGACTTTCAGCACGTGCCAAAAAGCAGCAGTTGGCCTGTGCCAAAGAGGTGGGTCTCTCTTACACTATTCTTTTTGGTACTAATTTCAAAGCTCATGATGGAGGGAAGGGGAAAACTCGGTTCTATTGCTCCAGCCTTGGGTAGGCCCTGGGCACCTGCTCCTTGGGGATGAAATTTCTCAACATCCATGCCCCTCACCCCACAGCAAGCAGTCCCTAACTCCTACTCAGTGCTGGATTAGAATGCACATAGTTTTCCTTCCCCTCCCCTGCCAACTCTGACTTGTTTCAGAGAGGTTTTTCAGTAATAAGTGAGTTTTCCAAACTTTCCCCAGTAGAAATGACTTTCACCTAGTCTTGGTGCAGATTAAGTGTTAGGTTTCCTACTTTCTTCTTTTGAGGCAGCTTCTCTTTTTCTAGCTATTATCAGGACAATGATTGGGGAACGGTAGTGGGGCGTGAGAGAATCCCTTTGTTTTCTTCTATTGACAGGTATCTTTTGCTTTATATTAAAGAGGAATTTAGAATATTGTTGATTTTCATGTCTGTTCCTGCCCAACAACAACAAAAAATATCATATTATACTTCTTTAGGGACCCAACTCCAGATGGTTTGTCTTTTTTTTCTTTAGATATCCTGCCCACCCTTAGACCTATGCCAACTCTACATGTCTGTGCTACTGAGAAGAGCTCACTCCGGTTTCTTCCTGGGCAGTTTTCTTCATTAGCATATAGTGTAGGCCCATGGAAAAGATCTGGCTAGAACATATATTCCCCTTATGTCTAGCCTTCTGGCATCCTAAACTATCATGTCACCCATATTCACCTTTAAGGGTTTATTACAATTTTGGGGCTTCTGAGTTGCTCGGTCAGTTAAACATCTGCCTCTAGGTTTCTGTTCATGTCATGATCGGATTCCTCTAATTGTGGAGAAGGGGTGAAATGGGCTATGAAATCAGAAGTACTTGACATTGAGAAATGGACTATGGGTTTTCCATTCCTCTTTGACATTTGGGGCCACCCAGTGCTTTGTATCTCTTCAGCTCATGTATTCCTATTCGGTGTTATGATTAAAGTGCGTACCTCCTAAAATAAAAGTTGGAGTGAAGAGAATGGGCGATCTGAGTAGCTGCTACAAATTTAATGCATTCACCCATACTATGCATATTTGTTTCAAGGATGTGGTTCTCATACCTTCTGTAACCCCCACATCCGATCATTAAGCCCTGCAGAGTTTCTCCCAAACATTTGAACAGTTTTTTTTAACTATGCATATTTTAGACAATATATTACTTTATGGATCCAACCCCATCTACATTTCATCCTTACAAGTTGATCATAGTTTTTAGTTCACTAAGGTCATCCTTTTATTCTTCATCCATGTAGGGTTTTTTTTTTTTTTCCTATCATTTCCAGGGATTAGTTAGTTAGAAGGGAATGTATGTATATTGAGAGGTTTTTGTTTGCTTTTCCCCTCACACCAACCAATTCTCTGATACAAACTGGATGTCCTACCCTAGAGTTAGCTTCAGAATTCACAGACTTAAGGGCTCACTTCTGAAAATCAGCTCTCACTTTATTTTTTAAAGTTTCTTTAAAGATTTTTATTTTTAAGTAATCTCTACATCCAACATGGGGCTTGAACTCACAACATCAAAATCAAGAGTCACATGCTCTACCAACCAAGCCAGCTCGTGCCCCAGTCTGCTGTCACTTTAGAGATCCCCAGACTTTCTATAATCCTGTCTGACTTGGCTATGAAGTCAGGGGCTCCAACAAACTACCCCTTCCATTACAGTTCAGTAATTTTCCAGAATGACTCAAATAACTCAAGAAAATACTATACTAACTATTACAATATTATAAGGCATACAAATAGATGGCAAGAGGTAGATAGGGTGAGATCTGGAAGGGTCCCCAAATATGGGAGCCCTGTCTTTTAGGTAGTGGGGAACACCATTCTGGATTTGATTATCTTGCAAATCTTGCTTTGAAAGTCATTAAAATAATCTAAGTCTGTTTCACTAATATGTTTTGCTCCAAAAGACACTGTGAAAAATAATTCTATACTCTGGAATATATGTAGAATTTTTCTCATCCTAAACTAGGCTAAATTCATAGGCTACAAAGATTCTAATTTTTAACATATTTGTCAATGAATATATAATAAATATCAATGAAGCTTCAGCCCTGAGTAGAAGCTACATGATATGATTTGATTCTCATCAGCCTTCTGACCTTCTTTTGCAGATTCGAGAACATCAGCTGGGTATTTGTTCATATGAGTAACACATGAAAATTGAAAAGCAACAGTAAAATGTGATACTCACCTTCACAAAATGGTAAGTAAAAATCATCATACCTAACCCTCTTTAACATTTCCTAGGGTCTTCTGCTAGAATTTTACCACAAAATCAGTGCTTAGTGGCAAGGGAGGCTGACGATTGGTGAAAAGGCAGAAAATAAAGAAAGAAATGCACACACACACACACACACACACACACAGAGAGAGAGAGAGAGAGAGAGGGAGAGAGAGAGAGTCTATCAGAGGAAAAACAAAAGGCAAAAGGAATTTGGAATAAATCTTAAGAGAGTCAGCCCGTGGTGTCTTTCAGAGGCTGTCAACAGTAACTGGAACACAAAAAAGAAGGAGGTGTATAAGGGGTCTCAACAATTGGGAACACTGGGAGAGAAGGTTAGAATTAATATTCTAGAACAGTTTCCTGTGTGTTTTACCTGAAACCCTTGGTGTCACAAAATTCCTTATGACAAAAGAAAAAGTTGAAACTTATTTGTGAAATGCAGAATTTCTATGTGATTTTCCTCTAGATATTAACATATGAAAGAGTCCAAGAAGTTTTTCATAAAATAAATGCTTAAATTTTTAAAAGATTTTATTTATTTATTTATTTGAGAGAGAGAGAGAGAGACCTAAACAAGCACACAGAGGGAGAGGAAGAGGAAGAAGCAGATTTTCACTGAGCAGGGAGCCCAACGTGACGCTGGGTCCTAGGACCCCGGGATCATGACCTGAACTGAAGACAGATGCTTAACCATCTGAGCCACCAGGTGCCTCTAAATGCTTAAAGTTTCTTAACCTGTCTTTCCTTTTCTAACTATTTAGACTGTAGAACTGTCTGTTCATGTGTGAGTGTGCATGCATGTGCACGTGTGCACCTTTATGGGTGAGAGATAACTACTGCCAAACCAGAGATGCATTTCTAGAAATGTTATGCTAGAAACCAGGGATCTTATTTTGGTTCCTGAATTGAAGAGTAACATCAAACACAAAGCATTGTCTTGTCAACACTAATCTGGCAATAGCATGCAGAATTAATTTCGGTGGATTGTGCAATGTTGCTAAGGCTGGAAGGGATGACTACATTGGAGAGAACTGGCTTAATGCAGGATTGTCATGGAAGGTCCAGAACTAAGATTATAGCAATAGCAATTAACTTGAGAGGAGCTAGTCAAAAAATATTTCATTACAAAAATTGTAAGATGTTAGAACTCAAATGGCACTTAGAGATCAGCTAATTCAAAATTTCATAACATGAAATATGATAGATTGTTATCAGTAGAATAGATAAAGATAGGGAACAGTAGAAGAAAAGAAGGAGACAAAGATGACTAGATTTTGAGTATATAAAACTGAAAGAATTATGACACCATTATCATGAATGACAATGTACTTCTTAATGAATTCCATTCAGGACATGGTGAGTGTGAGGGACAGTTCAGGATAGAAATGGAGATGTCCGACAGCCATTTAAAAGTTTGAAATTGGAGTCTGGACAAATATTATGGGCCTTAAGAAATATATTTATGATAACTGAAGCTATTACAGAACATTCTTCCTCACAGAAATAAAGATACAGTAAGAATGAGAAAAAATAGTCTAGCAAATCCCCATCATTTCTAATCTCCCTCCTTTTCTTTATATGTTTATCACATACTTAAATATTGCCATTTAGCAAACATAAAACAAAACAAAGAAACAACCGAGTCGCTACCAAAACACTTCACTTTTACAAAGTGGTAGATTCTTGAAATTGTGAATCCCTTTGTTCTATTAAAATCACAACTTTCAAAATGGCACCTCTACAAGTTTGAAAAACCCAGGATATAATGTGCATAACTAAAGGGCTGTTGAAACCCAGAATCTGCAACTGGAAATCTACCTCCAGTTCTAACTCTTAAATTTATACTTTATTTAAATATTAAAGTTGTATCATTATATATCTAGCATTAAGCTCCAATTTCTGGCTTATTTTCTTCCTATGCCTTACTCACTAGGACTATAGTCCTACGGGCCTAAATTCTTCATTAGACATCAAAACATGCAAATTTCCACTATGCACATTCACAAAAAATTGATTGACTCAAAATAAAATATCAGAAAGTAAGCTTAATTTGCAACTGTGCTGTGATTTTATATCTTCTTTTTAGAGCTAACATAGACAATACACAGGAGAGACTATCTAGAGATACGATGTCTAGTAAAGGTGATTCTCTGAATCACCAAGTAGTCCGAACAAACTTTTTGTTTTGTTTTGTTTGGGTTTTTACTTTTATTTTTATCTTTTTTTGTTTTTGTGGGGCTTTTTGTTTTTGGTTTGGTTTGGTTTGGTTTGTTGTAGAAACTGATTCTAAATGTATATGGAAGTGCAAAAGACCTAGAGCAGCTGTGATGGTTTTTTGGTATATCAACTTGACTGGGTTACAGCCCTCAGTTATTCAATCAAACACTAATCTAGATGTTTCTGTGAAGGCATTTTGTAGATGTGATTGTAGCCCATAATCACTTGACCTTAAGTAAAGGAGATTATCCTAGATAATCTGTGCATGCTTGATCCAATCAGTCAAAAGATCTTAAAAGTAGAGCTGTGGTTTCTCTAAACCAATTTTTCTTTGCTATGGACAGCAGCTTCCACTGGTGCCTGAGTTTAAGCTTGCCTTTCCTGGTAGAGTGACCTACAAATTTCAGAACTGCCTGGGCAGCCCTTGCAATCACATAAGCCAATTCTTTGTAATAAATCTCTTGATATTTATCTCCCACTGGTTTTGCTCCTCTGGTTAAACTTTGACTGGAATGCGATCCAAGATACTTTTAAAAAAAGAAGAACAAAGTTGAAGGACGTACACTACTTGACTTAAGAATGTGCTATAAAGCTACAGTAATCAAGTCTTGGTATTGAATCAGAATTGAGAGATCAATGGAACAGATCTGAGAGTTTGGAAATGAAATGAGTTTTCAAAAACATGCCAAGGCAAATCAACTGGGCAAAGGATAGTCTTTTTAACAAGTAGTACTGGGACAATTGGATATCCATATGTAAAAAAAATGAGCCTAGACCCATCCTACACACTATACACAAAAATTAACTCAAAATGGATCAAAGATCTAAATGTAAGGGCCAAAAATATAAAATAAAAACAAACATAAGATAAAATCTTCATGACCTTTGGTTAGACAGAGTTCTTAGACATGACACCAAAAGCACAAATTATAATAAAAGAAAATGTCAATTTAGTTTCATTAAAATTAAAATCTTTTGTACTTCAAAAGACCCTTTAAAAAAATGAAAAGACAACCAAAAGACTGGAAGAAAACATTGCAAATCACCTACTTCATAAAGATATTATATCCAGAATATAAAGAACTTTTACAACTCAGAATAGAAACATGAACAACCCATTCAAAAAAATGGATAAAACTTGTATAGATATTTCACCAAAAGAGATAGAAAAATAGCTGAGAAGCAATGATAAGGTCCTTAACATTATATTATGCCTAACATTATTATATGCCCAAGCATTAAGGATATGTGCATAAAAATTATTACGAAGGGACACCTGGGTGACTTAGATGGTTAAGTGTCTACCTTCAGCTCAGGTCATGATCTCCAGGTCTTGGGATGAAGCCCCAGGTCAGGATCCCTGCTCAGTGGGGAGCCTGCTTCTCTATCTCCCTCTGCCTCTCCCCCTGCTTGTGCTTTCTCTGTCTCTCTCTTTCTCTCAAATGAATAAATAAAATCTTTAGAAAAATGTATTACATATGGACTACATACCCACTAGCTGGCCTATCATAAAATAAACAGACAATAACAAGTGTTGGTGAGGATGTGGAAAAACAAAAACCCTCACATGTTGCTAAAGGGACTGCATAATGGTACAGCCACTTTGAAAAACAGTTTGGCAGTTTCTTAAAAAGTTAAACATAAATTGCCATATGTCCCAGCAATTCTAGGAATCCTAAGAAAAATGAAAACATAAATCCACACAAATAATTATACACAAATATTCAGAGCAGCATTATTCATAAGACTGAAAAATTGGAAGCAATCCAAATGTCTATTACCTGGTGAATGGATAAACAAAATGTAAGGGACTTCAACATAGAGTACTATTCAATACAAAAATGGAATGAAATACTGAGTCATATTATAGCATTGGTTATCTCAAAATACGACTAAGTGAAAGAAGCCAGACACAAAATATTTGATTTTGTGTGATTTTGCATTATGAAATGTCCAGAAAAACAAATTTATAGAGATAGAAAGCAGATCAGTGATTTTCTGGAACTGGGGGTAAGAGTGGGATTGACTGTAAATGGGCTCAAGGAATTTAAGGAATGAAGAAAGTATTCTAAAATTGGATTATGGGGATAATTGCACAACTCTACAATTCAGAAATCATGAGCTATATACTTACAATAGGTGAGTTTCATGATATGTAAATCCACACATAAATAAATAAAACTATAAAAGTTATAAATGCATTATGATAATATTATATAAATTTGAAAATATTTAAAGAACTTGTATTATTTAAGAAGAAATACTTTAAAATATAAGAACTTATATGCAAAAATAAACATTAAATTCAAGATCAGATTTCCTCAGGGTAAGGAAGGAGGCCAAGGGGAAGTGGCTTAAATTCTACCTATATTTTTACTGAAAAACTATAAAACAAACATAGGAAAAAGTTAAGGATTTTAAGCAATCTTACCATAACACTGTTAACAATCTATTTTATATGTATATATATATTTGGTTTTAATAAACTTATCATAAATATATATTTTACTGTGTAAATTTATTGGCCTAAATAAGTTTCTCAAATAATAATATTTGCTTGATTTGGATCATTTATAAAATAATACATTCTGCTTTATTCTATTCCCAGTATTATATACAAGGAGTGTTTTTTCATATTTTTAATTTCCTACCAAAGCATCATTATTATTGATAGTATAATTTTCCACCATATAGGTATACCATCATTTAACCATTTCTGTCAGTGATATGAGTTGCTTACAGAAAGCAAAAGTTTGATTATTATAAAGCAGCACTTCTTGTGTTTATTTATTACTTAATTCTAACTCATCAAAATAAATCTAAGATTAGGCCGTAACTTGATGTTTTTTAACTAATTATTTTTTAAGGCATCATTTATTGACTATTTTACTTTGTCTATTCATTTAAATGCTACCCTATGCATAACAAGTAATAGATTAAAGCATATGAAATTTCTAATTTTGTAGATCTAGATAAAAAACTATTAAATGTCAGTAATTTAATATAGTTCAATCTATAGTTAATATAAGAGGGCTGTCTATTCTGCTCTTTAGATTTTTTAAGTTCTCCTTTATTATGACATTATGCTAATTACATGATAAGTGTGTCCATTCATTTCCTCCTTTTTTCCCTTAAATTAATGACTATTTTTTAAACATGTTCTTTTTTTTTTTTTTTTTTTAAGATTTTATTTATTTATTTGACAGAGAGAGATCACAAGTAGACAGAGAGGCAGGCAGAGAGAGAGAGAGGGAAGCAGGCTCGCTGCTGAGCAGAGAGCCCGATGCGGGACTTGATCCCAGGACCCTTAGATCATGACCCAAGCCGAAGGCAGCGGCTCAACCCACTGAGCCACCCAGGCGCCCCAAACATGTTCTTTTATATATATATGTACATATTCTTTCTAATATATATATTAGATGTACTCTGTCAGATTCCCCCAAATATTCCTTTATTTCAACTTGAATTGTGACAGGACTTTAGGTCAATTTGGGGAAAAATTACATGTTTACATATGCTGAGTATTTCTCTTTATTCATCTGAAAAGAGTCTTCTAAATGTTTTCCATGCCTTTCAAGTTGAGGTTATTTCCCAGTATTTTATAATTTTTTTCCTGTGAATGAGTATTCATTATATTTTCTAATGATTTATTACTTGATAACATAATCATAGCTAATATTTATTGTGTACATTCTACTTGCTGGCTATCATTTTAAGTAGTTTTCATGAAATCTCTACTGTAATCTTCAGAACATGTGAGGCAATTACTAGCATTAGCTCCATCTTTAGGAAAGAGGAAACTGAGGCATTGAGAGTCTAAATGACTGACCCATGATACAACAGCTGGTAAATTATTTAAATGTAAGGAGTTAAATTACAAGGTCCTAATTTTAACCCATTTAATTAATTTATACCCATTTATTATATATCATGTTACATAATCAAATTTTTTTAAAAAGATTTTTATTTATTTATTTATTTACTTATTTGAGTGAAAGGGAGAGAGCAGAAGAGAGTGTGCACCAACCAGGTTGGAGGGGCTGGGGGGAGTTGGGAACCTGATATTGGGCGTGATCTCAGGACCCTTTGAGCCAAAGGTAGCTAGATGCTTGACTGACTGAATCACCCAGGCTCTCCCATAATTTAATTATTTTAGAAGTTGCAACAGTATTTTAGGTGTAATTGCAGCTTCCCTGGATTCTTCAGTTATATCTTGAACTATAGAATTAAATTTTCATTTGTTCCTGTCATTTCTCTCCACTGCACAAAGATTCTTTTGCTTGCCCTAGATCAGGGGTGTCTTTATCTCTAAAGAAGGGGGGGAAATTTATATATATATATACACACACACACCATTTTAATCCAACTATGAAGTTCTGAGTCCATTGTTATTGAGACACAATCAATCTATACTTTGAACTGCCTAATAAATGTATACTGTTCTGTTTCATGCCACAGTGTCTCTTAATCTGAAACATACAGGCAATGTATTGAGTAGTAAATAAAAGTTTATTTGTTCATATGTATGTTTTAGCCAAAAACCTTTAAAATGTCATGGTTCTGGAAAGGTCCATAGAAGAAAGAAAACACGTATTCAGCCTTTACTTACATAACCCCGTGTGTTAACTTACATATATTTAATAGTCAAAAAGCAAGAAAACAGTCTACACACAAACATCTATGCATGAGAACCTAATTACTATAAAATTTTACTAACAGGCTTATAAAACTTCTTTTTATAAAAATTCTAACTTGAGGTTGCAATAAGTAGTTCTACATAGCAATTAGGTGGGTTTTTGCAACTTACTCTTTAAGTAATTCAGATGGTAATGGGGAGAAATTCAGCTTCTGTGATTTTGATGTGTGACAAATCCAAGAATTGACAGAACCATGTAAATCATGTGTATTATCATGCCTCATCTGAATGTCTCTACAACGTACACAAGTTGAAGGATTAAGTGTGAGAAGAGCTTTCAGAGCTGAATCGGTGCTGGGGGCTGTCTTGACACTGATTAAGACACTGACAGAGTGCACAAAAAAACCATTTGTTGGCGTGACATGTCAGATGGATGAAGAATCAGTCTTTGTCTATTGAGCGCAGTTTTCTTTCAAACTGACTTACAGATCAGCTGCCGTATTTTCCAGGCAAAATAGTACATTGATTTTTAATATGGACATTATGCAAAATACGTAGTAATGAAAACTTTTTAAAGAGGCTTTTCTATATAGCATTAGTAAGCACAATGAACAACTGTGCACTAATTGAACAGTGTTTCCTTCCATCTTTTACTTCTAAGAGGCACTCTTTAAAACAGTAGCTCCCATTAAAAGGCTAATTCTCTTTCTACCCTTGAATAAACTGTGTGGTGAGGTTTACTTTTGTTTGGCACTGAAAAATAAATGATGGAAAATTGGAGCTAACAATATGTTCTGATTATTCCTATGGTATACAATATTCTCTGAATGTGACAAACTGTGTTTATCTCACTAGAGAGAACAAGTGAGGGAGGGAGAGATTCCCTATGATTTATCGGCATGTGTAGTGCTGTTAAATAGCCATTTTATTTTTCTGCCTTTACAATGGTATATTTTATTTCACTTTTAAGAATTAGAATTTTCATATGCAAAATCTTACCTAAATGTTTATTGACTATGAGAAATAGAAGTTATTTGGAGCAGTAGTTAAGATCATTGGGTCCACCAAATTTTATGTTTCCCTTGTTACTATTCTAAATCATAGAGTTTTTCCATTGTTTCTGAGTGTTTCAACATCTAAGATGTTGAAAGTGGCTTATTTTCCACATTTCTACATTTAAAAAAAATTGTAGCACAGAGAAGATTATGATTCTAGCAAGCCAAATTTTCCAGTTTAGAAAGATTACAAAATTATCTCCATATGCATCCTTGTTCCTACTATAATTCCAGATTAAGACTGATGTTAATATACAGCTGCACCACCTAATACAGTCCACTATAAAAAAGGACATATTCCAAGGAATCATTCTATTAATATCTCCTTAGTGATGATTTGCATATGCCCATGGAAGAAGATGTTTTTGAAGTTATCAATGTTGTTGTTTTAATTTTTTAAACTATTTATTTATTTACTTATTTATTTATTTCTAACCCAACATAGGGCTTGAACTCACAACCCCAAGCTGCATGCTCTAAAGACTAAGTCAGTCAGGTGAAAATATTTTTCTGAAAGATGTGAGTACCAAAAGGCCACAAACATTTTCTTACCCAATCTTACATGAGGTCAAAAAACAAAACAAAACAAAACAAAAAAGTCCTAAGAATTGGAAAGAATGGGGTGCCTGGGTCTCAGTTGTTAAGGGTCTGCCTTCAGCTCAGGTCCTGATCCCAGGGTCCTGGGATCAAGCCCTGCATCAGGCTCCCTGAAACAGAAAGCCTGCTTCTCCCTCTCCCACTCCCCCTGCTTGTATTCCTTCTCTCACTGTCTCTCTCTCTGACAAATAAATAAATAAAATCTTTTTTAAAAAATTGGAAAGAAAGAAAATTGTCTCCATTTACAGATGGCATGATTTTATTTATAGAAAACCCTAAAGACCAAACCAAAAATTTCTTAGTCCTAATCAATGAATCCAGTAGGATAGAAAATTAACATACAAAAATTGGTAGCATTTCTATACCTAGCAATGAATTTACTGAAAGAGAAATAAAGAAATTGATCCCATTTACAATAGCATCAAAAATAATAAGATACTAAAACAAAACAAAACAAAAACAAGATACTTAGGCATAAATTCAACTAAGGAGGTGAAAGGTCTTTATTCTGAAAACCATGAGACTTTGGTTAAAGAAATAGAAAGCACAACTAAATGGAAAGTTATCCTCTCTCATGGATTGGAAGAATTTGTATTGTTAAAATGTCAATACTACCAAAGCCATCTATAGAATCAATGCAATCCTTATCAGGATTCCAGTGACTTTTTTTTATAGAAGTAGGAAAAAATACTTCTAATATTTATATGGAATCACAAAAGACTCCCAAATGCCAAATAAACCTTAAGAAAGAAGAACAAAGCAGGAAGCATCACATTCCATGATTTCAAACTATACTATGAAACCACAGTCATCAAAAGAGTATAGCACTGGTGTAAAAACAGTTAAACTGACTAATGGAATAGAATAAAAACCCACAAATAAACCAAAGTGTATATGGTCAACTAATATTTGACAAGGGATTCAAAAATACTCAGTGGAAAAAAGACGTTCTTTTCATTAACCGTGCTGGAAAAACTGGATATTCACATATAAAAGACTGAAATTGGATCCGTATCTTTCACCGCTCATAAAACTTAACTCAAAATCGATTAAAGACTCAAATGTAAGACCAGAAATTATAAATTTTCCAGAAACTAAACATTTTCCTGACATAAAATGTAGGGATAAGTTTCCTTACAAATCATTTTGGTAATGATTTTTTTTTGGATATGACACTTAAAGTACAAGCAAGAAAATTAAAAATAAACAGTGGGACTACTTTGAACTAAAAAAAAACTTGTGTGCAACAAAAGACACCATCAACAAAGTGAAAAGACAGCCAATGGAATGGGAAAGAAATATGCACACCATATATCTGGTAAAGAGTTGATGCCCACAATGTTAAAACAAACAAACAAACAAACAAAAACCTCTTTTAACTCAATAACAAAAACAAATAACCCAATTTTTTAGTATATGTGCTGCCGAAGTGAGCACAAATAACCCAATTTTTTAAAATGGGCAAAAGACTGAATAGATATTTCTCCAAAGAAAATGCATGAAAAACCAACAAGTACATGAAGAAAGTGCTCCACATCAGTCATCATTAGGGAAATACAAATTAAAATTGCTGTGCAATATCATCTCATGACTGTTAGAATGACCATGACCAATAGGACAAGAGATAACAAGTGCTGGTGTGGATGTGAAGAAATGGTAACACTTGTGACTATGGACGGTTAATTGGTGCAGCCACAATGGAAAACAGGATGGAGGGTTCTCAAAAAATTAAAAATAGAACTCTCATATGATCCAGCAATTCCACTTTTAGGACTACAGCCAAAGGAAACAAAAACATTAATTTGAAAAAAAAATCTCCACATCCGTGTTCATAGCATTATTTACAATAACAAAGATATGAAAATAACCTGAGTGTCCACTGATGAATGATTGTATAAAGACGCTGTGGTATATAAACACAACCGATTATTATTCAGCCATAAAAAATGAGAAAATCCTACCATTTGTGACAACATGGGTGGACCTTGAAGGCATTATGCTAAGTGAAATATCAGATAGAGAAAGACAAATCCTGTGTGATCTCACTTATGCGTGGAATCTAAAAACAAACAAAAAACAAAGATAAACTCGTAGAAAAGGTGATCAGACTTGTAGTTACCAGAAGCATAGGGTAGAGGGAGGGGAAATCGGAGAAGCGTGGGTCAAAAGGTACAAACTTCCAGTTATAAGATGAATAAGTACCAGGGATGTAATGTACAACATGATGACTATAGTTAACACTGCTGTATGATATACAGGAAAGTTAAGAGAGTTTGTCATCAAAAGGAGAACTTTTTTCTTTTTTTTTTCTTTTTTCTTTTCTTTTTATTGTATCTCTATGAGAAGATGGATATTACCTGAACCTATAGTGGTAATCATTTCACAACAGATGTAAATCAAACCATCATGCTATATGCCTTAAACTTATAAAGTGATGTGTATCAATTATTTTTCAATAAAACTGGAAAAAATAAAAATTTCGTTTAAAAATGAACTAAACCTGGAGGCGCCTGGGTGGCTCAGTGGATTAAGCCGCTGCCTTTGGCTCAGGTCATGATCTCAGGGTCCTGGGATCGAGCCCCGCATCGGACTCTCTGCTCCGCAGGGAGCCTGCTTCCTCCTCTCTCTCTGCCTGCCTCTATGCCTACTTGTGATCTCTGTCTGTCAAATAAATAAATAAAATCTTAAAAAAAAATGAACTAAATCTGATCAAGGTTCTAAGTTAAATATCAGGGCACAAAGAAACATATCAAAAATTGCAATAAAAAGATTAATATGTAATATAGATACACATACACGTACGAGACAGGCAGGAAAATTTAAACACTAATGGACTATAAAATGATACTAATACATTGCTAGTAACTATTAAACGAAATATGGTATTATGAGCCCATCTTCAAAAATTGTCCTTCCATATTGAATTTTATTTTATTTTTTTAAGTAAGCTCAATGCTGGGGCGCCCGAGTGGCTCAGTCACTTAGGCATCTGCCTCCAGTTCAGGTCATGAGGACAGAGCCCCACACTGGGCTCCCTGCTTAGCGCAGAGTCTGCTTCTCCTTCTCTTTCTGCTCTTCCCCCCTGTTTGTAACTTTCTCATGTGCTCTCTTTCTCTCAAATAAATAAGTTGAATCTTTAAAAAAAAAAAAAAAAGTCGGTTCGGTGCTTGATGTGGGGCTTGAACTCACAAGACCCAAGTTCAAGAGTCAGATGCTCAACTGAGTGAGCCACTCAGGGTGCCCCTATATTGAACTTTTATATGTGAAATTTTTTGCTATCTGGGATTTGCTTCAAAATATCTAGCAAAGAAAGGAGGAAGTCGCTGGGGTATAAAACAATATTGGCTAGGAGATGATAAAGCTATGTGATGAGTATGCTGGGCTCTTTACATCATTTTGTCTATATGTATGAACGTTTCCAGAAGAAAAAGCATTTTTAAAAGATAAGCGGAAGAATGTGGTTTTTAAATTTTAGTTCTGTATCTGGAAGATTTTTTGGTATTTCCTATATTTGAGGTTTTCTGACTTACTGGTATTCCTTTGTATTTGTCCATTGCAAATTAATATCTTTGCTTTTGACTATTCCCCTGATTGCCAAGGTCATATAGATTTTATTTCATCTGAAGAAAAAGCCGTCCTTTTAAACTTGGGGTTATTCTTCGTAGTTCTTGACATAGCATATTTATCAATACTGCAAAATAACTCTTATTCTAAGAAAGAAATGTCTTGACTCCAATTCTGAATTCAGGTTTTTTGCTTTTTCATGATGGAAGACACAGCAACCCTATTGGGGTTAGTTCGATGATTCAGATGATATTATGTAGTTACTACTCTATCTTATATATACTACAATAGCACTGTAACTAGTTAGAAATTAATAAACATCATCATATCAAGAATAGGATTACTCATTTTTATTATGCTAATTGATTTATAAGTCATTTTGTAATCTTTCATCAATTAAAGTGGAAGTGTAGTTGTAGGACATTTCTGAGCTTAATACACAATGTAACATGGAGAAACTGCCAGAAACTAAGAAGCAATAAAACTACACTTTAGGTTTTGTAGAAATGTTAAAATCATTCAAATTATACTTCTATCTATTATATACCCAACAACTACTTATGTATAATTGGAAGCATTTGAATTTTGATTTATGATATATGAAATTTCATTCTTAATTTCATCTAAATTACTTATAAGAAAGTATAACATATCTCTCTAAAAGATAATATTTTCCTTAGACTGCTAACTTCTTTGCTCAATCTCTAGAAAAAACTGTTGTTTTGGTAGATACTGTGCTAATTATTATTGTTGTCACAACAACTGTTCTTTCCTGAGTCTTAACCACATTGCAAGTACTTTGTATATATTCATTAATTTTTTAATATTTAAAATATCCCTGTAGTGATGGCCTTACTCCCATTGCACATTAGAAAACTGAGACTTAGAGAGGGCAATTAATATGCCTAAGTTTTTAATCTTAAATGAAGAGCTAGATTTCAAGCTGAGATCTGAGTCCCGAGAGCCCACATTTCTTTCCAGCATACAGCACTCTGTAGAATAACTAAAGCGATGTGTCAGAAGCCTATTATAATTATAAAGACACCATCCCTCCAGCCTAATGTCAAATATACTGTTCTTCACTCCAAGCGAATATCACGCACTTACATATTGCTGGCAAGCAAGGGACACAAGATAGAGAAAACAGAAATGATACCAACCCTTTGGAATGTGCATTCCACTGAAAATGTTAAGATGATATTCTCAGTAAAAAAGGATCAGTTTGAGGTGACCTAGTATGTGATTTCAAAATACAAGAAGACTAAATTAATCTGATTTCAGAAAATGTAACATATGAGAAAAATAAAGTCAAGAATAATGCACCATCTAAATATTAGAAAAAATATTTTACAGAGATATTTCGTTTACTCTGAGGGTAAGAACTTCTTCATTTATATAATATGTCTTTGAAAACTAAAGTTATCTTATAGTGTCATATCTTTAACATTTTGATACGTAGATTCACCCACATAAAATGTATTTGGAGGGTTCTATAGGGAGATTTATCCATTTATTTACATTGGTAGTCCATGAAAAGATCCTAGGACTTAAAATTCTGCCCAAGAGGGGTGCCTGGGTGTCTCAGTGGGTTAAGCATCTGCCTTAAGCTCAGGTCATGATCCCAGGGTCCTCTGATTGAGCCCCGCGTTGGGCTCCTTGCTCAGCAGGGAGTCTGCCTCTCTCTCTTCCTCTGTGCCTGCACGCTCTCTCTCTCTCTCAAGTAAATAAATAAAATCTGTAAAACAAAATTAAAAAAATAAAATTCTGCCCAAGATTTTCTTCTCCAAGAAAATGATTCTAGCGAGTTCTGCCATATCTCTTAAAAATCACAAATTTCCCGTAATCAAAATTTAGATGAGTTGCAACTGGCCAGGGCAAACTTACACATTTAGCAGGCATTAATTCTACAAGAGGTCATGCAGTCCTTCTCAGTGTGTGGCTACACAGTGTCCTCTTACTTTATCTATTCAGTGCATACTGAATTTGTGAAACCTCAGTTTCTTATAGCTCTTGTGTTCGCTCTGGGTTCTAGGTAACACAAGCTGTTCTCCCTGCCTAAAACGCAATTCCAGCCCCTCTTGCTGGACTAACTCCTCCTGTCCTTCAGGGCTCCACGTAGACTTGTCTCCTTCCATTTGTCTGTAGCACATACAGGGATTTCTGTTCAAAAGCACAAACCTTCCAATATGGCAAGGGTTGGGTCTTCATCTTGATATTTGACCAATTCTCTCTCCTCTGAGGCATGGGACTTAATGATTCTACCCTCTAAGTTTGCTAAAACAAATCCCAGCTATTTGGCAACAAAAAAACAAGGGAAAGTTGTTGGTTTTACATGGAGGTAAAGTGATTGTTAAAACAGGAACACTCTACTTTAGGAAAATATAACGTTGCAGCTGTAGGCTAAGTAGACAACTATAAGCCGCTGTGTACACTCTTTCTCCCATCACCATTGGACAGTACAGTGGGACTGACATCTAATTTCCATAGGGCATCCAAAGAAGAGGAAATCGGAAGCTTGTCCTCTGCTGCTAATATGACATTTGTATTGACAATCCCAATCCCAGCTTGTCCAACCTGTTTCTTTGAGGCAGTCAATTTTATTTTTTCTATTGAACTTGAAGGTTTCCATTCAAAATGTCTCTTGGCTGTCACTTCAGACAAAGGACAGTCAGCAAACTGAGGAAAGAATTTCATTAAGCAAGGATACAGAAAAAAACTCTCATAAGTTAAAGGGACCCCCAACAGGGTTGCGAGCATGGGCTTTTAGGATGGGTCTTTTATGGAAGGCTGACCAGGGTTCTTAAATCTTGTTGACTTCTCTACTGGCCACACTATTGTTACAATATCTTTAAGCTTACTTCTTACTTACTTACAAAGCTTACTTCTTTTTAGGGTCTGGTTATTCTTTTTTGGTCACAGCTGACTGTTATAAAAAAGACACCCCCCTGGGACACGTAGGGCAGGGTGGTCTGGTTTTTTCCTATATCTCTGGTCTCCTTACACCTCAGCATTTTGGGGATTTCTGTGAGCCTGATCACATAGTCCCCATATCTCTCTATCCCTATCGAGCCCCGCCTGTCCCTTAATCAGAATCAGTTATATGCTTGACGTCAAATATCTGGAAATCTGGTATTAGCTGCTACAATAATGTCCTAGGTTAAAACTCTGCCAGGAGTAGGGAGTTTTTAAGGAGGTGAAGAAATAGGACATCCAAAATTTGGCAAAAATTTGTGGAAATGATAAATATCTGTTCAGTTTATCAAGGACATCTTCTGCTATCCCTTTAGAACAAGAGCCAGCTCTATTTCTCTAGTTAACAAAAGCCTGCTTAGTAGAAAAAAAACAGCTCCATGGATATGCCATCTTACGTGTTTAAGATGGAAAATACCTAACTTGTGTTTTTGTGTGCATGCATGTGGGCCTTCTAAAAGCATTTGAAACTTGCCTTGCATGATGCTGCACATTCAAAATCAGATGACATGCTCCCTTTATATGCTCTTGTTGCCTCTTGTACTCGTATCATCATAGCACTTACCACACCGCTCTGCCTTGCTAAGTTAAACTCGATGAAGGCAGGAAGAAGATTGCCATTCGTTTTTGTGTCTACGGTGACTAAAACAGTCCCAGACAGAGTCAGTACTCAATATTCTGAATGAATGTCATATCAGTTAGAAAAGACAGAATAGAACATGGATATACTTTATACCACTGTCAACATATTCATGTAGATTCTTTATGTATATTTCTGTGTATCCCAAATATCATTACTGCAAGTAGAAGCACAACAACTTAGAGATGGTATGGCTCCCACTCTCATGATAAAGCCAAAGTCCAGTTGATCTTTCTGCTCTATTTACCCATCAACAAAATACACAGGAAGACAAGAGAAGTCCAAGAGCACTTTGCAGAATACTCAACAATACATTTATGTATTTTCAGGTGGTTGAAAACAGCAGCAAAAAGATACTTTTTCAATTAATTTTAAATGAAAAGACAAGCTGAACAGAGAATTCCACAGCAGAGGCCATAGTCAGAATGTCCTGGCATCAAGTGTCTCAAGATTCAATCAAGGGCAGAATAAATGCCCTGCTGAGTCATAACTCAGTGACACATCATATTCCATTTTCCTCCAAGATCATTTTTGAATAGAATGTTACTGTACAGACTCCAATTTTAGAAGTAAAAGATTGAAAGGTCATTCAGTCCTTTCTGAAGTGAACTGAAAGTTTTCTCTTTAAAATACAACATATAGTATTTTCTCTAGTTTAGTTTTTAAATATTAAATGTTTTGCTCAAATTTCCTCTGAAACTAATTTCCATGAGTCTGACTCTCCATTTCTTAGTGTAAGGGTCAAAGAACTCAGTGCTTTGTACCCAACACGACCTGCCCCTTCCTCCCCCATCCCCCATTACATCTCTAAACTTTTCCAGTGCCTTTCATTTTGATCACCCTTTTCTAGCCTCTCTGTTTTTCATTGAATATGCCTGAATGCTCCAACCTCGAGGCCTTTGCCCTGACTGTTCACTATGGCTGGAGCAGCGTTCCCTTTGGTATCAACATAGATTCATCACTCTCTTGCTAATTCCAGGCTTTTGCCCTAGTGTCATCTCTCAGTGAGGCCTTTCTTCTCTGCCTGTTTTGGAACCTTGCCCCAACAACACCCCTCATTTGTCTTATTCAGATACACATCTTCCAATGTGCATACCACTTTCTAACATAGCATATAAGTTGCTGTTATCTTTAATGGGAGCTTTCCCCCTTTAGAGTGCAAACTCTCTGCAGGAAGATGCTTATCTCTCTCTCTTTCTCTCTCTCTCTCTCTCTCTCTCTCTCTAGCACCTAGAGCAATCCGTGCCTGGCATGTGTTAAGAAATATTCACTGAACAAATAAATGCAAGAGTTTTGTACTAAAAATAAAGTGTGCAGTTTTCCAAAGGGTTTAATGAAGATGAACAACTTACTTTTAAAGGACAGAATTTTACACGCAGTTTGTTACAAGTATGTAAAAATAAATTTTAAAAGAAAGTAAAATAAAATCACATGCATGGTGATTTTAAGAAGAAGGGAGATGACGAGAAGATGATATACACAGTAAAATTCACAAAAAACTGAAATTACATGATGACACTTAGAGTCAATTTTCCCTTCCTTTTAATTTTTTAAAACATCTAAATTTTTAAAAAAGCATTATTTTAACATTAAAAAATAAACATGAGAGAAAAGCTAACAAAAATATATAAAATGGCTTTATATATTCTCTCTGAAGAACACAGGGATTTTCCAATAATTTTTATGACCAATCCCTAAAGAGAATCTAAATTTAGGAAATTTGTTTCAATCATTCTTGAAACGTTTTAGTAAGTTGGAATTGAGTTGTTTAACTTTGTCTTAAAACCCAGGTAGAGAATATTAGTATCTTCAGGTACTTCGTCCTAAAGCCGCAGGTTCTATTTTGTTCTCCTCTTCCTTCTGCATATTTTAACAGGAAGATTTAATTAGACTGAAGAGATTATTTTAACCATATTCAGTTGTAGGAAAACCTTTCAGCTTTCAGGAAACAAAAGTTTCAAACTAAATAGAAACAATTCTGTTACTTACAAAATCAAACTATATTCTATAAAAGCAAATGCTACCCAGTTTAATAGCACAATAGTCTTAGAATAAACAAATGCTTTTGACATCAATGAGAGTTAAGTGTTGCTGTATTTTAGCCAATGCACCCCTATTTATCATAAGCACTTCACATTAACTTGAATTCTTTTTTTTTTAAGATTTTATTTATTTGTCAGAGAGAGAGAGAGAGAGCGAGTGAGCAAGAGAGCGACCACAGGCAGACAGAGCAGCAGGCAGAGGCAGAGGGAGAAGCAGGCTCCCTGCCCAGCAAGGAGCTCGATGTGCGACTTGATCCCAGGATGCTGGGATCATGACCTGAGCCGAAGGCAGCCGCTTAACCAACTGAGCCACCCAGACGTACCTTAACTTGAATTCTTACTTCTATTTTTTATTTTTTAAAAAGTCTAACAAATAAAATAATAGGGAAATTTTTAAATTAAAAAAACCTTTTATCCCCAGGGGTACAGATGTTTATTAAAAAAAAAAAAAAATTGGAAGGGGAGGCGTACCATAAGAGACTATGGACTCTGAAAAACAACCTGAGGGTTTTGAAGGGTCAGGGGTGGGAGGTTGGGGGAACAGGTGGTGGGTAATGGGGAGGGCACGTTTTGCATGGAGCACTGGGTGTTGTGCAAAAAGAATGAATACTGTTACGCTGAAAAAATAAATAAAATGGGAAGAAAAAAAAAACAAAAAAAAAAACCTTTTATTCCACCCCTTTCAAATTAAAATCCGCTTTCCATATAGGCACCCCTTTGGATTCAATGAATCCATTATCTCTTTGGATTGTCTATTCAATTCATACACATTAACTCCCTCCTTTTTCTCTTTCCTCGGTATGTGTAAATTTTGAATCTTATATTGGTTAAATATCTAAAATTAACTGAAATCTTTCAACCTGTATTTCTTGTTCCATACACTTTCAGAAATACCTGTGTATTTTTGTGAAAAATTCCAAGATATTCACTTTTTACTTTTTGTTTCAATTAAAAAAAAAGCGTATTTGAATACCACCTACTTCCTTCCAATCATATTCGTTTTCTTTTTAAGATTGTATTTTTAAGTAAACTCTACACCCAACATGGGTCTCAAATTCACAATTCAGATAACAAGAGTCACACTGTACTGACTGAGCCAATTAAGCACCCCGCTTCCTAATATATTCTTAAATTTTATTTTTTTAAAGATGTTATTTATTTATTTGTTTATTTATTTGAGATACAGAGCGAGAACACGTGGTGTGGAGCAGAAGGAGAGAGGGAGAGAGAGAGATTGAGAGAAGCAGACTCCCTGCTGAGCGGGAAGCCAGGTTCAGAGCTTGATTCTAGGACCCAGAGATCATGACCTGAGTGGAAGGCAGATGCTTAACCTACTGAGCCAACCAGGCGTCCCTATATTCTTAAATTTTACTTTCATCTTCCTTTTTAAGAACATAATTCTTTTTAAAGTAATTAGTTATTTAAGTTTACTTAATAGTTCTCTCTGTGTGTGTCTCTTTCTCTCTCCCCCAAAGTAGGAGAGCGAGTTACTTGTCTCAAGGAGTCACAGAATGAATCTTGAGGTCAAATGAGAGTGAGTAAAGGGATACAATTATGTTAAGCAAGAATATAGAAAAAGCTCTCAAGAGTGAGAGAGTAGTTTTGAATGTAGGTGAAGTCCTGTGGTATGGGGTCTGGAGCAGACAACAAAGAAAGAAATTTTGAGATGTCTTTGGTGTGAAATGGTGGTTTTATTAAAGCAGGGGGACAGGACCCATAGGCAGAAAAAGCTGCTGCACCAGGGTTGTGGAGAATGGCTGATTATATACTTGGGAGTTGGGGGAGGTAAGGAAAGGGAGGATTTTGTTGTTTGTTTGTTTTTTTAAGACTTTGTTAAAAAGAGAGAGAGCACAAGCAGGGGGAGTGGCAGACAGAGGGAGAAGTAGACTCCCCGCTGAGCAAGGAGTCCAAAATATGATGGATCCCAGGACCATGACTTGAGCCAAAGTCAGATGTGTCTAACTGACTGAGCCACCCAGACATCCCCAAAAGGGAGGTCTTCAAAAACACTTTCATATGCTAAAGAGGACAAGATACTGGAGGCCTTGCCATTGTCAAGTTAAGGTTGTATTTCCCACCAGCAAGGTATTAACATTAAGACTATAGGGAACTTCTGGAGAAATGTCACATGTATCCCATGGGTGGGGGTGGTTTGCAGGGTGTTAGCCCTGTGCTTTGTCCTTAGCTAGTCTTCTGCTCCCTCACCTCCCCCAGTTATTTTTGTCTGAAGTTCTGCAGTTGACTACACGTTGTCTGGGCAGTATGATCTGTGTTGGAAATATATTACTCCCATCCTGCAGCAGAATTATAAATATTTCAAATCCAGATACTTGAGCTAGTGGGAGAAGCTTGCCCCAGACCTCAGATGCAAGGTTGAATCTCTGTCTCCCTTTTTTTGGAAATCTATTTCAATTTATACAGGCCTTAGTCTCGGTCCGTGATTGTTATAGCTCTAGTCAGCTTACTCTCCAGTTTGGGGATGCCCTATTCCTGTCCCTGATCTCAAGCACGTCCAAGTAACCTTGAACAGAGAAATGGTAGAAATCCATTTTCTTGAAGAGTTATGAATATTGTGACAAATTACCACAAACCATGTCATAAAACAACAAAAGTTTATTATGTCTTGCAGTCAAAAGTCTAAAATCAGTGTGAGCAGGTCTGGATTCTATTGGGAGGTTCTAATGGAGAATTTAGTTCCTTGACCCTTCCAACCTCTGAAGGCCACCTGAATTTCTGGCCCTTATACCTTCTTCAAAGGCCAACAGTGTAGCATCTTTAAAATTTTCATGTGAACTCTAACCACCCTGCTAACCTCTTATAAGGGAATCCCTCTTGTGTTTACACAGAACCATGAGCTAATGCAGGATAATCATCATATCTAAATATTCTTAACTTAATCACATTTGCCAATAATGCTTTGTTATGTAAGGTTAAATATTCATAGATTTGGAGGATTAAATATGGACATCTTTGGGGGAGATTCATTATTCTGCCTATTCAAGAAAGAAGTGATTGTGGCAACTTGGTGATTAGATTGCTCTCACCACAGCTGAGATCCAGGGGAACTAGACTTTTCCAGGAGGCTTATGGACAGCAGGTCATGGACTCATATTGTCAAAAATTACTATATGGCTTGAATAGAGGTTATTTCAAAACTTTAACTTATACTGGTTTGGCATGAGGCCTGATGTGTCACTTTCAAAAATATCACTTCATTCGCCACTTTATCAGATAAGGACATCAGCTCCTCTTCACTTTTTCTTTTACTTTCCATATCCTACCTTCTTCCTATTGCTCTTCCATTTTAACATGAACACTATTCTACTAGCAAAGCTGTCATCCAAACACCAGCCACAGATTGACTCTACAAATTGGAAAAACTTAAAGCATTTCATTATTATGGCTATGTAAAGATTTTTCACTGCTGAGCCATTTAATGTTCTAGAAATAAAATTTTTCCTCTTACTCAACTGTTCTGACCTCTGGATGACTTGATAGAAAATGTTCCTAACTTCAACAACAACAACAGAGATGGATCTATTTTCTCATGCTACATTTATGGATTTAAGGTAATCATATCATCATGATTTTCTTGAAAATATTTTCCTCCTAAAGTTTATTTCCTTCTTAAAAAAATATTACTTGCCCTTTTTGTAGCCACAGTGTTTTTCAGGTCCTTCATTTATTGAGTCTAGGTTTCTCCATGGAAGTTTTTCTCAGAACCTTCTAGCCTCAGGCTCCAGTCTTGACTGGTTGTTGGCGGAACTCAGTGCATTTGTCATCCCGCCTACTCTGCTCAGTTGAGTTGAACTACATATTCTTGGATTGATCCCGTCTCTTCTTCATTCTTAGAGGGTAGAAGATACCCTTGCTTTTCTGCCATCTATCTTTAAGTAACATCCTTTGGAGAGTCTGTAGGAAAAGTAAAATTTCTAAATTCTTGCATGTATAGAAGTGTCTTTATATTGTCCTCCTATAATAAAAGTGTAATGGGTTGTAGAACTGTATCTTGAATACGTATGTGTATGTATTCTTTATAGAAAAATGATAACCCTATAGTATTCTAGAATCCACTTAGATACTTCATATTTCTTCTGTTTTCCCCCTCTGGAAGATGTTAGGATCTTCTATTTGTTTCCTAAAATTTCAAAGTTATATGTTCACCTGTAGATTGGATTTCTAAAATTCCTTTCACTGGACAGTCAGGTATACTTTTAATCAGAAAACTTAATCTTTTCCCACTGTTAGAAAATTCTCTTCTATTTTATTTTTGATAATTTCCCTGTGCCTACTTTCACTATTCTCTATCTGTCTTGTTTTGTTTTAATTAATACTTACCAGTGGATGTTGAATTTCCTGGGTTGCTGGTTTCTTTCTTATTTGTTTTCTGTAATTTTTATCTCTTTGCCTTTCTATTTCTCTTTGGGATTATCTTTTGTTTGCTTTTCTTTGGTTGGCTCTTTTTAATTGAGACATAATTGACATGCAACATTATATTAGTTTCAAGTATACAATATAATGACTTGATATTTGTATATGTTGCAAAACAATCACAATTAGTCTAATTAGCATCCAGTATATACATACAGAATATTTTTTGTGATGAGCGTTTTCAAGATCAATTCTCTTAACAACTTTCAAATATGCAATACAGTATATTATTAGCTATAGTCACCATGCTGTACATTACATCCCCATGAGTCATTTATTTTATAACCTGAAGTTCATCCTTTTAGACTCCCTTCTCCCATTTAGCCAACCCTCCACTCCCTTTGACAACCACACATCTGTTCCCTGTATCTGTGAACTTTTTTTTGTCATTTTCTTTTTAAGTTTCCACGTGTAAGTGAGATCACGTGATAATTGTCTTTCTCTGTATGACGTACTTCACTTAGCACAATAGCCTCAAGATCCATCCATATAACTGCAAGTGTCAAGATGTCATTCTTTTTTATGGCTAATACTCCTATGTGTGTGTGTGTGTGTGTGTGTGCGTGTGTGTGTGTACACCGCATTTTTTTATACATTCGTTTGTTGATGGACATTTAGATTGTCTCCACATTTGAGTAGTAATGCATCAGTGTATATTAAATTCCTTGCTGTTCTTTGGATAATTTCTTTCCTGCTGTATTCATTTTTCTGTTTGTTTACCTCTGTCTCTCTTTTTTGGTGTTACTAGTATCTATCTCCTAGTAATAACTTATAGGTAAGACTGAAGAAATTGGTAGCTACTATGGGTTACCTGTGTCATACGTCCACAGGGTTAATTTTCTGCTAGTCTCACCTCTGAGGAAGAATTCCATCTGAGAGTCCTGTGTGGAAGAGCAAAGAAGACTATCTCAGGGAGGGACTTGACTCTTTTCGGAATGTCTTGAGTTCAGGAATGAGAAGAGATTCAGTGTCCCAAAGACTTAGTTTCCAACAGACATTTTAGGCCATATCTTTAGAGAAGACCTATGTGTTTCTACGTGGAGGTAAATGTTGGCTACCTATAGAACCGTACATGCATTAGGCCTTATAAAGGTTTTTAATTTATTCTTTTTTCATCCCGGAATCTCAGACCAGGCTTCTCCATAAGGTGCTAACTCTGGACCCAGGTTTTCCCAGTAATGCCATTGACAGAAGAGTGGCTTCCGACTTCACTGACGTTCTGTAGTTATGTGTCTTAGCTGCAGCCTTCCCATTTCATCCATTCACTCATGCTCACCTGTTTTCTGTCTGTCTGAAATCTGCTGAAATCACTTGTTTATTCTGGACTCACCTCACAAATCTCTTTGCATTTGGAGATTATTTCTTTTTGTACTTCTCTGCTTTATTCAGGTAGGAAGAGGGTCTTAGGAAGGACTGGAGGAAACTTGTATGTCTAGTAAGTCATAGTCACCTGGAAGTCTATTAATATGACGTAAGGCAAATAATGAAAGAAACCAAACATGAAAAATACCCTTGGTGACAATTTACTACTATGTAACTCCATCAATCAACCATGTCTCTAGTCTAAGAAAAATGTAGTCTTTGATCTGTAGAAAGGTATAACTGGCTATATATAAGAATAATTTGATTTTGGGGGCGCCTGGGTGGCTCAGTGGATTAAGCCGCTGCCTTCGGCTCGGGTCATGATCTCAGGGTCCTGGGATCGAGCCCCGCATCGGGCTCTCTGCTCCGTGGGGAGCCTGCTTCCTCCTCTCTCTCTGCCTGCCTCTCTGCCTACTTGTGATCTCTCTCTGTCAAATAAATAAATAAAATCTTTAAAAAAAAAGAATAATTTGATTTTGTTTTTTTTAAAAGATATTATTTATTTGTTTCACAAAGAGAAAGAGAGAGAGAGATCACAAGGAGGCGGGCAGAGAGAGAGGGGGAAGCAGACTCCCTGATGAGCAGAGAGCCCAATGCGGGGACTCTGAGATCATGACCTGAGCCAAAGGCAGGACTCTGAGATCATGACCTGAGCCAAAGGCAGAGGCTTAACACACTGAGCCACCCAGGCACCCCAAACTTGATGTTTTTTCAATAGTGGTAATGGTTGTGAAAATCTAGCAGAACTCTCTCCCTTATCCTCCTGATCAGACACGCTGATTTTCTGAGTTAACTGGAGTATGTCTCATGACAAAAGGAGTAAAGTGATCTACAAGATCATGAGAGATGGAACTATTTACTTTGTTGTGACTGCTCTCAGAGCTTGCTACTAAACTCATGTAATAAGCTTAACTAGATTAAGTAAGAAAATGTGTCTTTTTTTCCATACAAACTATTTTCTGCATTAGCCTGTTTTCAAGCATATTAACATAGCAGTAAAGACCAGTGAATCTTGAATAAAGCAAATTTGTGTTTAAATCCCTTCACCAGGTGCCATAAGTATAATCTTGGACAAATTACATAACACCAGTGAGTCTCAGTTTTCTCATTTGACACATGGAATTTCTATAGAACCCATTTCACAGGGTTCTTAGGAAGGGTTATTTATAATATCTTTTACATACTTTGCCATAAATACTGTTTAATACTTTTTAAAAAAATATTTTATTTATTCATTAGACAGAGAGACAGAGATCACAAGTAGGCAGAGAGGCAGGCAGAGAGAGGAGGAAGCGGGCTCTCCACTGAGCAGAGAGCCCAATGTGGGGCTCGATCCCAGGACCCTGAGATCATGACCTGAGCTGAGGGCAGAGGCTTAACCCACTGAGCCACCCAGGTGCCCCTGTTTAATACTTTTAATAAGAAATTATTTTCAATATTTCAAAAGTGGTCAAATGATTGAAATGGGATGAAATGGGATTATTCCCTTTCTATATCTATAGCTAAGTATTCTGTTCAAAGCACATATCATTCCAAGCACATATATGCACAAATGCACATATCATTCCACATATTTGCTTTTACACACAGACACAGAACACAGTTTACACAGTAATTTGGCTTTCAACATTTTCCAGTGTATTATTTTTTCAAAATGTATGAAAATTTGGCGGGTATTTGTGCTATTTTTTGAATTTTAATTCCGGCACAGTTAACATACACTGTTATATTAGTTTCAGGTGTACAATACGGTGACTCAGCACTTCCATACACTACCCTGTGCACATCCAAATAAGTGTACTCCTTAAACCCCATCACCTATTTCATCCATCCCCCCCATCCACCTCCTCTCTGCCAAGCATCAGCTTCTTCTCTGTAGTTAAGTGTCTGTTTCCTGGGTTGTCTCTCTCTTTTTCTTCACTCACGTTTTGTTTCTTAAATTCTACATATGCGTGAAGTCATATGGTATTTGTCTTTCTTTAACTGATGTATGTCACTTAGTATTATACTCTTTAGCTCCATCCATGTTGCAAATGCCAAGATTTCATTCTTTTTTTACGACTGAATGGTATTCTATTGTGTGTGTGTGTACCCATCTTCTTTATCCATTTATCCATCGATGGATACTTGGGTTGCTTCCTTAATTTGGCTATTGTAAATAATGCTGCAGTAAATACAGGGCTGCATTTTGAGGAGGGGGAATAAATATCCAGTAATGCAATTACTTCATCACAGGGTAGTTCTATTTTTAACATTTTTAGGAATCTCTATACTATTTCCCAGAGTGGCGGTACCTGTTTGCATTCCCATGAACAGTGCACTAGGGTTCCTTTTTCACTCCCACATCCTGGCCGACACCTGCTGTTTCTTGTGTTTTTGATTTTAGCCATTCTGGCAGGTGTGAGGTGACAGCTCATTATAGTTTTGATTGCATGAAAAGTAAATTTGAAAGAATGTGCAACTGAGACTCTTTTTGAAAACCCATGGGGTAATGAATTTTTTTATTGGCACAGAGTAGTTAGTATGGAAAATAGACAAATTTTCTTATTTAATTTAGGTATTCTTAACATATTTCTACTTAGTTCAATAGGAAGCTCTGAAGACCGTGACAACAAAAAATACAGTTATGAAAAAAAAAAAATACAGTTATGCATGTATACACATTTGTGAATTCACAAATTTGTGAATTCAGGTAATTTGTGAATTCAGTCTGTGTATATACATGTATATATACATACAAATTTCATATATACATATGTAACTGAGCTCACAAGTTTTTAAAACAAAGTATGGAAAATACAGGACGCTCATTCTATCCATTATAACACCCTAAAAAAAGTAGACAAAAATAGACATTTCCAGACTTGTAGGTATCAGACCAGGAAAGGATTCCTTATAAGGACTACACACACCCAGCTACCTTAACTTTGCTTTCCCTAGTTTTTTCTAGAGAAAATCTATTCTTCAGGGTGGGAATGTGTCTGGATCACATACCTCTTCTGTTCAGGGGACTGGACCTGCTGCGTGCTCAATCTTCCCCCTCAGCCACCATTTATAACTCATTTGTCTCCCCTCAGGAAATTTCAGTGGCCATTGTGGTCACTGATCTTGATGTTGCTTTTCTCTCCCAAACACAATCCTCCCTCTCTCCCTCTTCTATCTCCTACACAGTTACCTCAGACTAATCCTTTGCCCTTTAGCAATTCCTTTCATTTATAAATACAGAGAGAAACAATGGTCTCAATTATGGCTCATAAGCATTCACGATACACCTGTAATAAAGAGTGAGGGAGAGTCTCCAATTGTGAAGTGAAATTAGACACAGTTGCAAGTCGGCACTGGGCACCACAAGAACCCTCCAGTGGGCCCAGGAGACCCCTTCAGAGTTTCCACAAGGGTCTCCATCTATATCCTCACCCTCCTCTAATTAAACCTGCCTTCCTTAAGCACCGGCATTTCCAAAATAGTCCTTTTCAATTTTGTTATTTTCCTGTGTTGTTTGATTACTGGTATGAAAACATCCATCATTTTTATAGATTTTCTCTGAAAATGTAAAATGGTGTTTCAACAACATTCTGCGTTCAGGGAAGGAGGGAGGTTGGCCTGAGCTCCTAATCACCATTATGATATTGTTACTGCAAGAAAATGCATTCTGAGTTCCACACAAGTGACTTACAAATGAACTTCCAGAATATAACCCATATTGAATGAGGGGACTGCCTATATACATTGTTTGAAAACCACTGCAGCTCCATTCCATTAAGCATCAAAAAATCTGCAGCTCTGCATGTAAATAAATCAAATTACTCTCCAGCCTAAACAATTTTGCAAGTATCTGCTCATTTTTGGAAGTTCATTTATTTTCCTTCACCTGGCATAAATTGTTATTCAAACTGGTCACTTAAACCACAAGTCTAAATTAATACTAATAAAAATAATGAGAAGCCACACAGAGAATGTGGAATAGTCAATGTTAAGAAGGACTATAACCAAAAATAAACTCATATATAAAAAACTGAGCAACTTATGAGATGTTCAAAGACATTTCAAAAGTCAGGAAATGAAAGCAATCTTAAGAAATCAGAAAAAAATTTACAAAATATTAATAAGACATCATGTCTTACTAATAAAGTTTTCTTGAGAGAAGTCTGGGACAGTAACTACTAATGACATCTGGTTACCTCTTGCTTTTTCAGCCAGGATTTAGATGTATAAAAAAAATTGTTTTTAAAGATGAAAATAATATTTTTCAGATAGTTGCCACAAATGTAAGTACTCCTATGGACCAACTGATGAAATTACAGGAGCAATACCTCTTTGAATAATTTTGGATTCATTTTGATCCAGGAAAAAAAAAGCTGGGAATGATTATTCTTTATACTTGAGCATCATATTGGAAAATGTCACTTGAATGTTGCTCGAATTATATTTCCTATGCAAAAATGAAACGGCCACACGAGTTATTCTAAATCTACAGTGTGTGTCTATGTCACCACTCACAGAGAGAGGGAAAATTTGTTTCTTTTTCCCTATGTAAAAAGCAACAACCTTGCTGACTTTTTTTTCTTGTTTTATCATGGAAGAAATGACATCCTCCTCCCACCCCCCATACACACCCATAAAATGATGTTTGCTGGCCTCAAAGGTCAATGAACACGTTCATGCAGAAAGACATGGATGGCTATTTCTTACCGTAATAAGGGCTTGCATATTTTGGCCAGGAGAAATTTGCACAAGGACATATTCTTCTACAGGTAATAGTGAGCAAATTCCTTAGGTTCAAAGGGGAATTCAGTGAAAATACGGTCTAACCGAACAATGCCGTCTAGCAAGGCTTACTTGGGTAGGGCTGTTTGTGTTTGGTGGCAGACCTACACAATTGCTTTTGCCACCTATGCGCCCCTCAAATACTGCCACTGGAAGATTAGTTTCCTTTGCTTCCGGTATGAATCCTGCAGAGGCTGATAGATACAACGTGGTGAGGTGTCTGTCCCTGGATGGGGCCGAGAGAAATGTCAGTTTGATTGTGACAGGAGGATGTTAATGGATAGCTTTATTCGTCACTTTGAAGCGTGCTGATGTTGCAGGAGTTGAAAAAGTGGAAAACTTTGTTTTTGCCTCATGGAACGGGGTTCCTTATGAAATGTGCTTCTATTAAGGTACTGTCGCAGTTTGAAATCTGTCTAAATACGAACAGGAAGGCCCAAGTTTCATTTAATTTTTAAACTGTTTTTCTAGACAGTTTCAAGCTCTACATGCAATTTGGAGGCTCTGGGGGCCTCGCTTTCTACTCCCTTTGCTTTTGAGGCAGGTCGAGAAATAAATTATGTTGACCTCACATATGAGGAAAAGTAAAAGAGCACAAAAATTTAAAAAATGAGAACCCTGGGTTTGCGTACCCTTAGATGGCCACATTAACTTTCTGATCTCCCTATTTCTCACCTGCCAAGTAGAGGTAATAATAGAGCCTTACTTACCTCACTGGGTTTTCGCAAAGATAAAATAAGATGATTTATACGAAAGCCATTTATAAACTTTTAGCACTAATAGAATTAACTGACCTTTCCAAATTGATTGCAAAAAAGCTCAAAATAGTTTCTCCGAGTTTTTATGTAGAGCAATGTTGAGTGAGTGAGTCAAAGCATTTTTGCAAATGAATCCTATGAGGAAAATGTGATCTAAACATTACACTCTAATTCCCTTCAAATCCTACTTTGACAATAAAGATAACATATACATAACGATCCAGGCATTCCCAAATGCCAGAAGGAAAAGAAGAAAAATCAGTTTAAAATGCAGGTGTGAGCTACCTCTCCAACTTCAGCACTGAAATTGTTTATTTTACTGTTAGATTATTCTCTTGTAGAAACTCACTTCTCCTTACTGGTGTTTTATTTAGTGAGAATTAGTCAAACGAAAAAGAATGGAACAGGATGGTCACCCTCCTTTCATAAAGGAAAATTTGTCTCAAACTGTTGAAAGGAAGAAGAGGAACATGCTTTATCCTAGTCCCTAAGAGAACTGTGACCACTCAGCAAACTGGTACATTTCTCCAAATATATTTAGCCCATAAGCCAGCAAAGGTGATATATTTGGGACTGGCAGGAATGGTGATTCATTTCACAGTCAGGGAGGGGAAACGGCAATGAATTAATTTCTAACCTGCTTCAATACACCTGCATGTGTACTGGATATTTGGAAACTCCAGAGCTATCCCTTTTTAAAAAATCCCATCCCCGGGATCCTGCCAGAGCAGGACTCTAACTTGAAAACCAGAGCAGAAATGAGAGATGCAGGGCCAGCCTGAAATTAGTATTATTTAAAGAGTGCCACTGGCACCCACGACATGAATACAAGTAATTAGTTCAACATTGTGTCTCCTCTTGACAGTTTTCTTTTCCTTTTTTGGAGGTAATCAAGCCTATTTCCTTCACTGTCCTAACTCATCACAGGCTTCATTAGAACCGCAAAGCACGGGCTGCTGGGACGTGTTCTCCGCGGCTGCAGCTCCCTATCCATGACTTCCGCCAGCCCGCAGGTGCCCGCGCAGGGAAGCGCCCGGAGCTCCGAAAGAGCCAGCGCCTGCTCTGTTTGTTCCCGTTCTGAGTCCTACATGATTCCAAGTACGTTGCTGATGGCCCGAAGCTGTCAGGGATAAATAACAAGGGTTAAAGAAACCGTTAGTCCCCGGGACTGGACAACGGAGAGACCGAGTCTAAAGCTTCTTTGTTAGCATCTCCCTTAAGCTCCTTGCCTCTGGATTGCAGGTGCGTCTCGCTCGCAGGGCCATAGGTGAACTCTTTCCCTGTTTTAGTTTGTGGCATTTGTCCGCAGAGGGAAAATGTCTGTGTCCTGAAGAAACGCTTTCACCTGCGAGTGAGGTAAACACATTGTGCACTGTTTTGCCAAAAGAGGGCAATGTTGCTGTTCCGAATCTCCTCCTTCTGTTCCCGGGGACCTGGTCTCTGGAACAGTAAATAATCGCGCTGTCTCTTCCCTTTCACCACAGACAAGTTTCCACATGTCTCTGCGCTCTGTAGTTAATCAGGACTTTGTAACTATCTGTCCTACCTATTAACTGCATCCACTCCCAAATTGTTTAAAGGTTAACACATTTCACTCCATGCATGACTGGCACACACAAGCAAAGGGCTGTCTCTGAAATTCGAAATTCTTCCTTCCCATTTGCCAGTGATGGGCGGGAGGGGGAAACAACCTGCTTTAGGATATTGTGGAAAGTATTTTTCCTGGCGTCCCTCTTCTCAAATAGTCAGTCAGTGAGTGATCTAACCACGGTTTTCATCCGTAACCAAACTGAACGTAAAAGGGAGAAAAAAAATACATATTCATTTTCAGTGAATTTACTTCAAAATTAGCCATCATCTTCTTAGTTGAAACATGATTCAAAATTAACACCAGGATGTTGACAATAATCCTGATAACTGGCACTCAATTTCTTCTGTGGGGAGTGTGGGAGTGCATTTTGCATGCAATGATTTTAAATTATTTAACCCCACTGTGAATGCAGGCTTTTATATAAGAGTGGCTTTCTTTAGGAGACTCTAAATTAGTATCCTTTTCAGTAATAAGAATGTTGATTTTTTTTCTTCCTTTGGCAGCTTATTAGACTTTAATAGGTTATTTCCACCTATTTTTCATTGTTTTAAAAATTCAGTTGTTTTCTGGAAGCACAATTTAGATTTTCAATGGAAGGTTTGTTTGAGTAGCAGAATTCCTGGAATTTTTCTGTCAAAGAAACACTCCCAGTCTATACCAACACGCTTGTTTGTGCTTTTGCTCTCTGAAGCAATTGGCAATGAAGCTGGAGTACCGTAGAATGCTACCAGAGCAAGCTGCTCTTGCATTTAATAAATCCACTCGTGAATTTTCTTACAAATATATCTGTGTCTATGTGTGCATATACTGTGTACACACAGGCACACATGCACACACATGCACGTGCTTCTGTTTCTGCCTTTGTGTTTTTTGTTTTTTTTTTTAGTTCAGAGTCCTATTTAAAATTCATTAGAGGGAAATAATTGTCGACATTTTTCTTGAGCATTAAACATTACTGATCTCATTTCCTAGAAACTGCAACTAGGTGTTTTATCAGAGCCAACACTCTGAAAATATGAAAATTATAGCCACTAAAATTAAAAATACATTAAGGGAAAGAAGAATTGGGTGTGGAGTGGCAGGTTCTTGGAGCAAGGGACAGTCTAAGATGGGCCTCTTGGTTTGTCCCATCTCCAAAGTGCCCCATGTTCCCATATTTAACTGAGCTTGGAAGACTTAAGGAGAGTCTCTTGCCTCAGGAACATCAATAAAACCCCCGAGAAAGCTGTGTCTGCTGGAGGCGGTTCCAGGAAACCCTGATTTAACATTGACTTAGTTTACTGTGGCTCGGCTTTTTTATTTCTTCTGCGTGCAAGCCCGTCACCTCACGTGTGCTTCCTTCTCCCGCACCTGTCAGCATATGTACATGAGAGAGTCTACGTTATTAAAAGAATAATAACCGCACTGCAGGTTTCCGAGCCCAAGATTGTATTTTCTTCCTCAAATATTCATTAAAAAATATAGATTGTGTTTTATTGAAAGTGCTCTTTAATGAATGGTATTCCTGTTTGCGTACAAGAGGAGCTTCCAGAGCAATTCCCTGACAGTAATTGTGGTCTGAATCGAGAACATAGAGTAGCGGAGTGCGGTTAATGGCCACCCTGTGGATTGAGTGCTCCACTTTTGTCATATCTGGTGACTTTTTAAAATGTAGAAATTAGTTAGGCCAGTAAAGAGTTAATTATGTTCTTGTGGCAGGAAACCCTCAATAAGCAGTCAGAGGGACGAATTCTTTGTCTTTGATGCAAAGCAGAAATTTCAAAGACCACGGCAGATGATAATGTATAAATAGTAAGTGAGCATCTATTGTTTGTGTGTGTGTGTATGTGTGTGTGTGCACGCGCGCTCCGTGTGTTACGCGAGAACGAGTGAAAAGCCACCAGTAAGTCAGCCCACAAACAGTAAGGAGAGCTAAATGAATCAGTGGCAGCATTTCATTTCCATACAGCTCAAATAAATAAACAAGACAAAACTCCTTTCCAGCCAAATTTCATCTTTCTACTTCTTTACTTTGATTTCATTTCCTATCACCTGATGTTTACTTACATATAAATAGCATGCCCAACTTAAGAAACGGGTCCTTTGTGTAAATATGGTCTTCTCCATCATGTCCAGTCAAAACAGACATGTCCATAAATGGGCTACGATGAAAGAGATGAGGTTTGCAAAGATGAAATAGATGTTGGTATTTTTTAAGATGTAGGAAATAGGAAGCTATAATACTAAAATAATTAAATCTTCTGATTTGTTAGAACTTGAGGAAAAGGGTAATTTAAAAATATATGTACGTGTAACACACACACACACACACACACACACACAGACAACCACACACATTTAGAGTGATCTGGATTATAACTTTGCCACAGGGAATTCTCTCCGAAAAGCAAAAAGCTAACACAGACAGGAACGGATATTTCTTAAACCTAGCCAGGCTTTTGTGATAAAGGAAGCTAATATGTCCTTCTCAAAGTCTTTTCTGAAGGGAGGAAAATCCTTTAAAGGTGGAACATTTGACAGAATTCCTCAGTTAATATTTTGGGTCCCACACCAAGGAGGAGCAGTACGTCCCTCAACCAGCATTACGCCCTGCCCCCTTGACCTCTCCAGAGGCACACCACTAGCCAGAGCTCTGCTTCCCGAGACTGTCCACATCTTGTCTGGTGATCAAGGATTTACGCCTCTTTTGAGGTGCTAGTTTTTAATAAAACCATGGTGCTTAATAGTATATTTTGAAAAATCAGAAACTGAGATTGTATCAAGAACCCTGTCATTATAATCATAAGAAAAATCCAGTCAAAAAAAACAATTATTTTTAAGTACTTGTCCAAATAATCATTTGATTCATTTTTACTTTCAACTGATTTGTCTTCATTTTTGAACTGACTACTTGAGCTGCAGAGAGTCTGAGTTTTCATGTTCAATTCAGGAGCTGTCCTTAGCAATAGCATCCTCTTCCTCTGTCTGCAGCACAGATAACCCTCAAATCCATGTTCAAACTGGCACATGAGCAATTTCATTATGATTCAAAGCATTTTGTCTAACATTTCAAATCTTTTTCAAGCATTTTTTTTTCTTTCCGCCTTGCTGTGAAATTTTATTTTGGATAAATGAGTTTAATAAGTTGATCAGCTGATTTTCTTTAAAACACACTTACCATGGTAAAGTATAAAACAAATTGTATTCTCATGCATCGTATGGATATTGTCCAATTAAATTCTGATCCTCCCAATCCACAAGGTTGAGGGTGAAGCAGATAAAATGCCACATCATAATGTTGATGTCAGTTGGGCTGAAAACCTGGAAAATCTCACTTAGATCTTTCACTGAATCAAGTGTGACACATAAATATTGGTTGTATTAGAAAGGTATATGAAATGGCTCACAAGGGCTACAAATTTGCCAAATGGTGGTCAAGTTAGCGGCACCCAAATTCAGAGTAGTACATAGCACCAAAGTAGATTTCAGTATCACCTATACTTTTTGAGAGAGTATTAGTTGTAATGCAAGTGTTAAATGATATATGAACTCTTTAAAAATGTAATTGTGATGAGTTTCAAATGCTTTGGAGTAGGGTCTGTCAAAAGCCAACACTGCCATCTTTGATCCATGGTGTAGATGTTTGCATGTCTTGGGATTCATTTGAGGCAATGGTGTTTTTAAGATTGCGGCATGGACATTTATATATTTTGGTATATTAGCTAACTGAGAAGAAATGATAATGAGTAAAAGGGAATATTCCATTTTAAAAATCAATATAACTTATGACTTTCCAGAGTTAATAACAAGGCACAGCCTAAAGATGTGCTGTACTTCAGTATGATTTAGAAGACAAAATTTCAAAAAGATGATGTAACACACAGGGAAAATGTATGTAAGCAATAAAAGTATATATTTATGGACAATTTTGCTTTAGTTCAGTTTAGTTTCATAGAATCAGCAGTACTTATGTTTGAGGTTGTTTTACATTTATATATACTTTATAATAACTTCCTCATCTTGACGACAAATTTAACACAGTATTTCAAAGTAGTGTAAGTGAAAGAGGGATTTTCTTATAGAAAGCAGAGAAGGATTTTTGTGTTTACTTTGTGATCCCCAGACTCTTTTCTAAGTATTTCAAAGTAACAATCTAACATACCCTCATCCGACCACGTGAGTTAGTGCAGTCCACCTCTATCCCTGGCAAATAACTGTTGGCGACATCAGTCGATTATATGTCATTGTTTTTATTACATCGTTTTCTTTTATTCTGAAGTGTATAATGATATAAAAGTAGAAATGGACAAGTGAATGTTGAATGCTTGTAATTTTTTATGTTCATTTATGAAGGTAGAGCAACCATTGACTATTAATAGAATACATCTATGCTTGGTAACAAAATACGCCAGTTGTCTATTATAAATACATACGTGGCATGGCATGGCATCGCATGGCATGGAATGGGATGACATAATGTAACATCTCTTGGCCAGTTACAAACCAGTGCTCCTATTGGTTTCTGCTCCAGACTCTGCTGATGATGTGATGCGAGAGTCCTTCTGGTCAGAATATTTGCATCACAAGCAATAATAATATTTTAGCAGCCAGAGCCAATGATACCATTTTCCTGAAGTCACCTTCCTGAGATATAAATTCCAAATATTGCTTTATTTCCGTGTTCATGGCTACCTAGAAATTCACTCTTTTGAATTCTGAACACATATCCCAAAGAAATAGTTGGGCATTTGGACATTAAAAATCATTGCTAAAAATCAGAATGACACTTAAACATATGTGTTCTCAGAATATGAGTACACTAATATCTGGTATTACAGAATTAAGTGAGAAAATTATAACTAAAAGTATGTAAACTTGTAATTATCTTTATTACCATCCATATATTAATGAGCATGATAGCATGGTTTCCATTTGCCAAATCTGCTAGCTCATGCGATATTTTTCTGGCTCAACATGGAGTTATGCTGAAGAATTTATAAACTGAAAATTGAGTCCTGAGTTCCTCCATTCGGCTATTACTTAAGGATAAATACAATATTTAAAAATGTTTAGTAGAAGGAGGAGTGCTCAAGAGATTCGAGTACATAACTGAGAGGTAGGGCTGCTATGTCCTAAGTTTTTCCCACGGCTGCCTTGCTGTGTGATTTCCGGTGGCTGCCTTGACTTTTCTGTGCTTTTATATTCCTTTTATATTCATAAAAAAAAGCTTAATCCTTGGAGGTAAAACACTGCAACATCTTTGGGTAAAAGGTGCAAGAGTTACCATATATGCCCTCCTCAGTGAAGTACGAATGTGCACTGACAATTACATAAAAGTAATAATAACAACCGGAGGACTACTCTAGTTGGAATAGAAATCAATTCCTAAAATGACATCTTGGATAATATTCAACTTGAAATACAGACTTCTATAAAATAACTGAATTCTCAGTGTGCTGCATAGCACAGGGATTATTAACCATGCTGAATAGGAATATATTTATACAGTGCTTTATACTTTCCAAAATCTCTTCATTTACATCATCTCAACTCTATCCATATCTCAGCATCACATAAATTATCCCTTAAAACTTACCCGTCTTGGCAGCCTAAACCACCTCCGTTGTTTCCTCAGCTTTTGAAACGGATTCCACAAGCCACAGTGAAAATCCATTTTATAATTTTACAGGCTCAGCTCATATATACGCTTATGGTGGGGATTTATTTCTGAGGAAATGTGTTTCCCTAACAGTTAGGCAGGAAGGAAATCAAGTCCTCAGGCAGCCACCCACAGGGAGTGAGGACTCTACTGTGTTCCGTGAGCCCCGGGTTGTTAACACTAGGAAGAAGGGCAGGGGAGGCTCTCTCCCTGCAGTCAGTCTGGACTTGATTATCCTTCAGGAAAATCGGCTGCACGGTTATAAAGCCTCCCACATTCCTTGTACGAGGAATCAGACATTTGAATTTGCATTTCATCTAAACCCATAAGCTGCCCTTTGTACTTCTTACCATGAAGGTAGACCAATAGTCCCATCCAAACACTCATCTTCTGTGGTACCTGGGTGAGAAATCCCTCTTTTTCCCTCAAGCTGAACTCTGTCAGTGCCAGGTGAGACAGCCAGAGATGGTCATGGAAACAGTTGTCTATGTGACACGATTGTTAGGTCTAGGTGTTACTCACTGTAGGGTTACTGGTTTCTGGTGTTGTGTTTTGTTTTTTTTTCTTTGATTTTTATGTTAAGGAAAACCTGCTGACCTCTTACATTCCGAAGCAGGCCCTGGGGAATACTCAAGTGTTTTTAAAGAGAGATTAACCAGATGACACAAAAATAAGCCAATTTCTTTCCTTTTCCCATAATTTCTTTTACTCACCCTGTTTTGCTTCTCTTTTTTAAAAATAATAGTATGTATATCATAAAGTTGTGACATGGATTAAATCGGTTGATACAAATCACTGAAAATAGTTACTGGCATATAGTAAAGGCCTGAAAATATTAGCTGGCATTATTAAAAAATCTATATGAGTTTCCTAAGGCTGCATTAGCAAACACAACAAACTGGGTGGCTTCAAACGGCAGACATTTATTGTCTCGCTGTTTTAGAGGCTAGAAGTCTATAATCAAGGTGTTTGCAGGGCCATGCTCCCTCTGAGGGCTCTAGGAGAGAATCCATATTTGCCACTTCTGGCTTCTGGTGGTCCATAGCAATCCTTTAGTTCTGAGGAGGAAGCAACAGTATAAATGAATTGCTCCTGTGCTCTGTGTTCATAAGGTGTTGTCTTTGGGCTCTGTGTTCACACGGCAGTCTTCTCAAGTGGACACCAGTGATACTGGATTAGGGGTCCTCCCTACTCTAATATGACTTCAACTTAACTTTAGTTACATCTGCAATGATCCTATTTCCCAATAAGGTCACATTCTGAAGTCCTGAGGGTTAGGACTTCAATATCTTTGGGGAGGTGGGGCAGAGGACATAATTCAACCTATAACAATAATCCACGTGCAAACTAGCACTTCTGCTGCAAGGGACCAAAGTTGAACTTCTCTGCTCCCACAGTTAGTCTGATGCTTCTCAGTCACTCCAGTCTCAGAGGACAGCATGGCCCTCATTTCATTGCCCAGATCAGAAGCTAGTGTTGTTCTTTTATTCCTTCCTGTTCTATGTCTAGGTATTAGACCTATCAGTCATCAAATCCTATATGGCTTCCTCATTTCTATCTCTTTGTCAGGTCTCTCTCTGCATGTCCATGGAGAGCACCTTTCTTCTGAACTACTCAGGTTTCCTAGCTGATGATCCAACTGTGCCCTTCTTCTTTTTTTTTTTTTTTAAAGATTTTATTTATTTATTTGACAGAGAGAGAGATCACAAGTAGGCAGAGAGGCAGGCAGAGAGAGAGGAAGAAGCAGGCTCCCTGCAGAGCAGAGAGCCCGATGCGGGGCTCGATCCCAGGACCCTGAGATCATGACCTGAGCCGAAGGCAGCGGCTTAATCCACTGAGCCACCCAGGCGCCCCAACTGTGCCCTTCTTAAGTGGTCTCCAAGATACAGTCAATGACCTCTCCGAAGAGCAAATCAAATCATGTCAAGACCTTGCTTACAATACTTACTGGCTTTTAATTGCCCTCAAGATCAAGTTCCAAATGTATATCCATTTTTATCATCTTGCATCTGGTCATTATTCTAACTCTTTCTCCCCATTGAGCCCCTCCAAGCCCCAGCCATGCTTGACTATTTGGAGTTCCTCTACCACGTGCTGTTTTCTCTTTGTTCCTGGTGTTTGTGTCCTACACTTTTTTCTCTCCCCACCCCCTTTTCTCAGGCAATCACTTGCTCCTTCAAAAATTGGCTTTGATATCAAAGCCTCACCCAAATCTTTCCTAACTAATCTCCCTTAACCCCTTCCAAGGCTGAAGTAGATGCTACTCCTATGAACTCTATAACACCCCATAGCCTTTACCTAAGACCACATGTTTCACATGGCATTGTGTTTTTCCATTTACCTGTCTGTTTCCCACACTGGATTATAGATTTCTGGAGGACAGGGCCCAAGAATTATACATAATTGTATTGACGAATTCCCAAGATTAGCACATGTATTCATCCATTCAACAACTACTTATTCAATACCTACTCTGTGCCAATAATTATACTATACTTTGAGAATGCGAATAATGAAAAAAGCGGATGTTTTCCTTGTACTACAAAACTTTATGTATTGTGAGAAAAATATTGAATTTAGTAAGTACTTAAAATACAACCTAGTAAGTGCCTTGATAAGGGTAGTACAGATTTCTCTGATCTCAGAGAGTCCACATGGAGACCTGAAGCATGAGTTGTCAAGGTAGAGAATAGCAGGTGTAGACTGATAGGAAGAGAGGGATTGCATATGTGGACAACCCAGTGAGAAGTGCAACAGTGGGCAAGAGGCAGGTAGCATAAGGTGAAACAGATCTTGAAGGCATTTCAATTTATGCTAAAATGTTTTTAATGTAGTCTAAGGAAATTGAGAAAATATCAAAGGATGTCCCATATTAGAATGAGTTGTGGATCTATATTTCAGAAATGTCACTGAAGCAATTACATGGATAGATAAAACTGATTGAATTGGGACACATTTGCCGGTTACTCCTATTCGGGTGGTGGGAAATGGAGGCCTGGTCTAGAGCAGTGACAATATGACGGGAGAAGTGAGGCAGCCTGGATCAATAACTAAGAGGTACAAAAAGAGAATTTGGTGATTGTGATAAGAAAGACTCAAGAGATTTCTGGACTGGATGTATTTGGATGGCATTCACGGAAATAAAGAATATTATACAAAGTACAGTTTAAGAACATGTACGCCATCTAAGATGCAATTTCAAATGTGCGGTAGATACCTTGCAATGTCAGGAAGCGTGTGGGCACAGGTAGACATATCCAGGAAGCAGCTGTGTATAGGTCTAGGGCTCAAGGAAACAATTGTGACTGAAGGTATTGATGTATCTAGAATGTATTCATTCTAGAATACAGGTTCTCAACACTGGTTGTGTATTAAAACCACCAAGGGATCATTTAAAAAAAAAACAAAACAAAACTATATGCCTGGTCCTCATTGCCAAAGATTCCAATTTAATTGGTCCCGGGCATTAGTATTTCTTAAAAGCTCCTCAGGGAATTCTAAAATGGAGCCTGGGTTTCAAACTAACGCTCTGTAGTAAAAACAAACAAACAAAATCCTTACTATGGACCAAAAAAAGGTCTTGTGCAAATCAATGCCAGTGTTCTTTTTCAGGCTCTTCCTTGCCACTTCATACATTCTTACACCCTGAGTCAGAAACCCTGGTCTCCTCCTTCTCCAAATAAGCCAAGGATGGACACACTCCTTTGCCTTTACCTGTGTTCCTTCCCTGCTTAAATCCACTTCCTGGCCACTTCGCTGAGTTCCTATTCACTCGTCGAGGTCCAATTCATATGTCACCTCCTCTCTGAAGCCTTACCCAACCCCCATCTGGATACGGAATTAATCTCCCTCATTTATCACATCATATCATAATTATTTGATTGCATTTTAACTGGATCATTAGAAAGACAGTATTGTGCATTCCTGGAAATGTCAATGAAAGAAGGAAAAATAAAGAGCATAATTACGAGGTTGTTTTCTTCACTGAAAAAAAAGGCAACTTATATTTGCATAGCATTTTCATAGACATTTTATTTAATCCCACAGCAACCTTGTGGATTAGCAAGGAAAGTATGACTTCTCTCATCAATATTAGGGATTCTTCCCTCTACTTTTCTAAACTATTTTTTAAAAAGACCTCTTTTAATAGGTTTGCTACATTTATTTTCCCTATAATAAAAAATCTAAGTACTGCTAGAAATCCTAATATTCAAAACTCTTATAAAGAACTTTTTAAGTTGAAAACAAACTGTTTAGACTCTGTGCTGGATCTTTTTTACTTGTGCCCACCAGTCAACCCTCAAGTATAATCCCTCTGTTCTCCAGAAGGAGATCCGCCCTATAACCAACAGTATTACCAAATATCCTCACCATTTGACTTGGCCTTGTAAGAACACAAGTGGATGATCAGAGGCATGGAAGAGGGGTGTAGGGTTGCCAAGGATGACTGTGTCCTTTGACTGAAGGCCATGGGTCCCCTTCAAGACAGCCCTTACCCCACAACCATCCCTGTAACTGCCTTTCCCCCTTTCTTCTCAGGCCTGCAGTGGTATGGCAAGTGTCCTTACTAGTAAAGCATAATGTCACTACATGGGGCACTATATTATCTCTTGTGGTTTTTCTAAGCCCTAGACATACTTTTCTCAATAGTTCCTTTATTAAACTCTTTTAAAATTATCCTACTTTGACTGTGCCATTTGCTTCCTGCTGGAACATTGGCTGATGTTAGCCCCAAACTTATACTGGTTTAAACCAATGCTTTTTCAGAAAGAAAATATGATTTTCCATTTCAAAGGGATATGTGATTTTAATACAGTGAACAGTTTTGCTGATTTTTAATATTTTAAGTTATGGTGGTTTTTAGTAAAATGTGGCCTTGAACAGTCACTGGACAGTTCTATAGAATAAATTTTAGGAGGTTAATAAGACCCACTGATATAATCATTCTCTCTGTGGTTTTTAAACACTAGCCTTGGTTTCAGTGGGAATAAACCTTCAGATATATTATCTCCCATCATAACATAAGTTTTATGATATTTGAGAAGGCTTTATCTTTTAATAGTTGGATCTTTCTTAACAAATTTCAAAGGATTAAATAAAGGATATCAATTGATACCAAAAAATATCATTGCTGTTTCACAACAATTTTCTCTCACCTTAGAAAGACAATCCCATTTCCAGGAAATATTTATATCATATTGGAAAAATCTTCTCATTCTTTGACTGATCTATTTATTCTTCAACAAATCTTTCTTGAGCCAAGTTCTCTGCTAGGCATAAGGAGACTCAATTGTCAGCTAAAATAGACACAATCCATGACTTTGTAGATCATCGAGTATAGCGTAAGAGTTGTACATTGTGCTGAATTTTTAAGGGTCATTGGAAAAAGTTTTTGACATGCAAATGGCATATATTATTTGCGTGCTATAAAAGAAAGCTCAACAAAGGGATAATCAAAGCCTATCAAAGACAAGTAAGTAATTGAGCTAACAAGAGATTTCTTCAATCTATAGAACCCTATTTTATACCTAGGTAGTGAGAACATTTAAAAAATTGAGTCAACGTGTGAATAGTCCAAACAACGTTAAGATTTATGACAAAAACGTGTAGCTGAGTGATTAAAGGCTCAGGCGTGGAATCAGAGTATCTGATGTCAAATCTTGCCTCTTTTTGTGGTGGTTCTCTCTATAACCAGATAGTCAACATCATAAACCTCTTTTCCCCTCTGTACTTTTCTATGCTAGTCCATTCTAACCTCATTTATTCTATTTCATTTTTTGAATGGTGCTATCACCCAGGAAACTGATTTAATTCCCCAACAATGAATAGTGGTCTATAGTTTAGAAAATACTATTCAAGAGGACTATCTTTCATGGATTCTACCTCTCTATATATCCTTTATACCTATGTTCCATATCCTCAGTGCTATTTGTTTTGACCTATAGGATATTTCATCCAGTATGAAAATTCTAGAATTTGACTTATTATTGCTACCTGTGGTAGATTATATTTTAGTTGTTTAACAAATATTCTTTCTTTTTCCTCCCAACCTACTCCAGAGACAGAGTTTATTTCTCTGTCCAGCTGCCTTTGGGCTTGGTCATATGACCTGCTTTGGCCAAGGGCGTGTTAGAAAATATAATGTGCTCAGAGACTTCAATTATCTTGCATAATTGAGTTTGCCCTCTGGAGCCCATACATTTTGCCATGAGAAGAATATGCCTCAGTTAGCCTCCCAAGGAGAATGAAGGACACGTGGAACAAAGCTACATTAAACTCACGGCTTAAAGCTAAGCTTAATGTTGGTCCACCAGTCGAAACCCTCTCTCTCTCTCTCACACACACACACATACACACGTGTGTGTGTGCACTGAAATGCCATTTTTAAGACTAGAGAAAGATGTTTCCAAAAGAATTATGGGTGTGGCCTTTTAATACTGGGGTTTGAGTGGAATGAAAGATAGAGAAAACCAATGAGGATTCTGAGGTAGAACCCTGGCAAGAGAGCTACCAACCTGGACTGGATAAAAAGAGATTCGGCCAATAGGATGTTGACTGGCATGAAGCTAAAAGTGTGCTTGTATAGTCAGACCTTCCCTCTTGTGCTCCACCTTTTGCCAAAAGAATAGCTGGTCCCCCAAAACAGGAGAGTTTTGTGAAATCGACATGAACCCAGTCCAAAACTTTAAATCAAGCTCAGCTGAAACCAGCCAAGATCAGCTGAGCTCAAGACAACAGGCAGACAAATGAGTGCAAAAGAGCTGCTGCTGCTGCTGCTGCTGGTGGTGGTGGTGGTGGTGGTTTTACGCCACTGGGTTTTGGTCTGGTCTGTTCCATGAGATTATGGTAACCCACACCTGAAAAATATACTATCCTGACCCTTAACTTCACTTTCAGCACACCAACATCCATGTTTCTGACTTTTTCAACACTCTGGAATGTGAGACTTTGGAGTCAGACATATAAGAATTTGAACTGCAACTTGGTCATTTTCTAGTGGCATGCCTTTCAGAAGTTTCAGAAGTTTCCTTATCTAGAAAATAAGTACATTTATACTCATTCATATAATAGTTGTGAGGATTAAATGGAATATGCAAAGTCCATGAATAAATCATTGTTATACCTCTACTATATACTATATGGGCCTTCCTCATTTTATTGTGCTTTGTATTCCTGCACTTGGCAGACCTGCATTCTTTATACAGATTCAAGGTTTGTGGTAACCCTGTATTGAACAAATCTATTGGTGCCATTTTTCTGACAGTTCTTCCCACTTTGTGTCTCTGTGTCAAATTTTGGTAATTCTGTCAATATTTCAAACGTTTTCATTATTATCATATTTGTTATTGTGATCTGTGAACAATGATTATGACTTATGGAAATAATGGGTACCATTTTGAACAATACAGTATTTTTAATTGAAATATCTACTTTTTTAAACATAATGCTACTGCACACTTAATAGACTACAGTATAGTGTAAATGTAACATTTATAGGCAGTGGGAGACCAAAAAATTCAGTTGACTCACTTTACTGCAATATTTGTTTTATTGCAGTGGTCTGGAGCTGAAGCCACTATATTGCTGAAGTGTATCTCCATGTCACGTGAGGCTTCAGATATAAAGAATTCTGCTCTCACATAGATTGAAGACTAGCAAAGAATTCAGACATAAACCCATTTCCAAAAACAAATTAAGAGACATGTATTGGTCCCTACCAAGTTTAGAGTCTAGCAAAGAAGTCAGATTTGAACTCATGAGCTGAAAGAGAACAAGAGTCCAAGCAATTCACCTCACACCATACTGGCTGGAACCAAACCTCATACAGCACCATCCATTACAGAAAGATTGGAGACAGGATCAGTCACAAGGATGTGGGCCCCATTTTCTATTCATTCCATAGCAGCACAGATAAATGGAATCTGGACTATCATTAGACTCCCTGCAAAGGCAAACTTTTGTGGGGTTTTTAAGCAGCGTGGTTAAGATGGGACCATTTCCACTAATGGTTTGACCACAAAGGCATGATCAAGGATATGACATGATAGAACCCTGACATAGGCCTTATCTTGCACAGTTTGTGTTTTTATTTGGAATAACACAAGCTCCTCTTTTGCTGTGATCAGGTTTGTGTTTCAAGGTTTACAGTTCCTACTGAATGACATAAGCCAGAATAGGGATTTTCCACACTGATAATCATGTTTGGGGCTGAGATCCAAGCCATGGAGTTGACCAAGACTGATAGTCTTAAGCAGTGGGCCTTGCCAGTTTCCATGAAGCTTTGCAGGAAGCCTTCTTCCATGGCAGCGTACAGAGATCAGTCCTGTGTAAGTTTGTCTTACCTCTCAGTCCATGCCCTGATCTCATTATCAAGCCACCCTGTCAACAATGATCCCCATTTCAACCTATAATATCTGAGATGCTGGCCCATGATATTCCCATAAGAAACACTCGAGGACAGTAGGAATTCTAGGTGACCATATCCAGTGTGTATGAGTCATAGACATCAGAAGCAGGCAAGAGAGAGGCATTTGTAACATTAGCCTGGGAAACACGTATTGCTCAGGCCATTAAGTTTAACAACACTGGTGTCTGGGTTGCAGTCCTAAGGTCTAGGAAATGCCACTAGGATGTATAACATTGCTCCCAAGTCCATTTCAGTGACTGAGGAATTTATCTATATTTTTTCCCTGAAGCAAAGACAAGCTACACTCCATGGCTTGCTCAGCCTTAGGTGCTATGATCCATGATTGACAGTCTCCAATTCAGAACTAACTCTTATATCAAAACTCTAGTCCTAGGGAATGTCCTGATGGGCAGAATCAGTCACAGGCCTGGGCAGCTGCTGTCCCTTTTCTTAGCCATCAAGGAGTGACACTGGCTCTAATCTCCTGCTTCATATGGGATAATCCCCTTTAGATCATGAGAGTCTAATGCCCAGGAATTCTGACATTGGTCTACAAGCAAAGTCCTCACTTACTGATTATATTTATCTATGTTTCTGGTGCACAGAGATGTTCATCTTGTTCTTGTAATTGGCTGTTTCTTTTTGGAAATATCTATTATTACTCAGTGTTTGGATGGGTGTGTATTGGGGTATGGTCGTTTAGTATTTTTTTACACATGAACTCGCAAGACAGCTGCACTGCAATCTCTTATTACTTTTTATACTCAAGCCAGACCATGGACTTCTTTACTTCTCATGGGTCCTTATTTTTCTGTCTCAGGGCCCAAGCTCTTCATTTTTCCAAATGGTTCTTTCCTGTTCTGCCATTCTGTTCAAGTTCTCTTAGTTTTTACCTGTTCAATTTTCAAGTCACTTTCAGAAAGCTTTCCTTATTCCTACCAGCCAGAAGTAATAATCCCAGCTCTGACTTAATAGGACACATTAGCTGTCTATCTCTTTGAGAGCCCTTTAAATATCCATTCCACAAATGTTTCAGAGCCTGTACTGTGTCAATGCATGTACTTGGTTCTGACATTAATAGAGGTGTAACTCATCTTTGATGTCTTGTAGACTGTGTCTATTTAAGCACATGATTTCTTTCCCTTATTGAAATACAAGTTCCTTGAAAACCAAAAAGTCTATTTTATTCTATTTGTTCTATCTGGGCCTCTTGTGCAAAAGTGATACTCACTGAATTAATGGAAATTGGATAAAGGAGTAAATTCATGAATAAATCAGATGGTATATTCTCAGCCCCGTGCAATTGTACTTACCGAGAGTGACCATGTTTTCCACATTTTGGGCCCTCAGGGTCTAGAAAAGTAGTCTGTTATATAGTTACATTCAACGAGTGACTGTGGAGAATGATAAGGGTGATATTCCAATTCATATTTTAGTCAACTGAGATGTGCAAAAATTCAACACAATGTAAAGTGTATTTTTAAATCATCTTATTATAAATATTCTATATTCAAAGTTATGGGTAAGAAAGTATTTTTTTTCTATGTGTGTCTCAATACTGAGTTACAACAAATTTGTTCCTTTCCTTCATTTTATAATGTAAGTTTTGTTGTGTAAAATGTTGTCCTCCTTTAAGATTTAATAAATCTCTCTTTCCCTCATTGTGCTAAATTATTTATTTCATCTTTACCTTTAAGTAAAATCCTCCAGAGAATTATTTGAAGACTCTGTTATGATTTTTCATCTTCCAATTGGATTTTCCACTTCTGATGAAGCAAATGCAGGTGTCTTTCTTCTAAATTCTCATATTTCTTCCTTTAATGTTCTCCACGTAGTTTTCTCTCATTCCTCTGCCTTGGGATTATTGGAAAGGCAATTGTTAGTTCTAAACAATATCCATTTAAACCCCAGAAAAATAAGGGTTGGGATGAGAATCATATTCTTCTTAAGACATTTAACGACACTTTATTTCTCTTGCTAGTCACAGTTTTCTGGAAAAAAAACTATTTCATATTTTAATGTCCTTGACTTCTTCATACTATCTGCAGATTTAAAAAGTGACACCCATAAGGGCAACATTAAGAATTCTTAGAAATTTTCAGATTCAAGACTACTGATTAAACACTTTTCAGAAGACAGGAGTTTTACAGGGTGAGGGGAATATGTGGGTAAGATAATTGAATGTAGTTACCTTAATCTTTATAACACACTGCTTCCAACTTCATTGCCTTTTTCCCCTGCAGCTTCCCTGACACTAAAGCACCTTCCATTTGTTCAGTGAAAATTTAATAAAAGGAGAAAACTGCTATGTTATTTTCCCAAATGTTTACTGTGTGCATTTCTCATTTGCCAGTGTTTTGATTGGCAGCTTTATATGACCCTGGATTTTAATTTTATATGAAATTTGATGGGAAGTATATTTTAGAAGTCATAATCAAAACTGACTGCAGTTCACCCTGTATGTGTCTTTCTAAGGAAGCTTTGTTTCCCTAAGTGGAGATTGAAACTCCTGAGAAACAAAGAGAATGATACATAGTAACTGGCCTAGATCTCTGCTTGTTTGTGGAAATAAACAAATGAACGATCCCAAATCCTTTGAAGCATTTCTATCCATTGGTGAAAATAATTTAGTACATATTTGTTACATTTTTATAAGTTTCCTTAAATCTCCAGGATGGCTTTCATTTTTGGTGTTTTGGTTTTTGGGGGGTATGGGAGTGGAGGAGGATCTTTGAATGCCTTCTGACTCGATGGAGCATAGAGCAATGGGGGCAAAGGCCGTACAATGAAGGAGCTACTTTCATGGTTGCCTTTGAGTATCATCCTCAAGATCATCTTTTCTATGTTCTCTCAGCGAGTATCATCCTCAAGATCATCTTTTCTATGTTCTCTCAGCTCCAGCTATGGTACGTGCAAGTGTGGCCCATGGGGCAGCCTTTGGCAACTTGTTACAAATTCAGAGTCTCAGATCTCACCGCAGACATACCTAGTAAGAATCTGTATATTAAAAGAGACCTCAGGTGGGGATGCCTGGGTGGCTCAGTGGGTTAAATGAATGCCTTTGGCTCAGGTCATGACCTCACGTCAGATCTCAGGGTCCTGGGATGGAGCTCTGCTTCAGGTTCCCTGCTCCGTGGGGAGTCTGCTTCTCTCTCTGCCCCCCCGCCCACAGCTCCTGTGTTCTCTCTCTCTCAAATAAATAAATAATTTTTTTTAAAAGTAAAAAATATGAAATAAAAGAAACCTCAGGTAATTCCCCCTGCTTTTCAAATTTTGAGAAGACTGCTCTAGATAAATCCGTTGTATATCTTCAGACCATTCCCACACTTTTTTTTTCCATTTTATTTATTTTTTCAGCGTAACAGTATTCATTGTTTTTGCACAACACCCAGTGCTTCATGCAAAACATGCCCTCCCCATTACCCACCACCTGTTCCCCCAACCTCCCACCCCTGACCCTTCAAAACCCTCGGGTTGTTTTTCAGAGTCCATAGTCTCTTATGGTTCGCCTCCCCTTTCAAAATTTTTTTTTTAATAAACATATAATGTATTTTTATCCCCAGGGGTACAGGTCTGTGAATCGCCAGGTTTACACACTTCACAGCACTCATGATAGCATGTACCCTCCCCAATGTCCATAGCCCCCTCCCCCTCTCCACACTTTTTTTAACCAATGGATTTTAAATGTTTCTCATGTCCCAACTTAGTTTCCAGTTCATATGGTCCAGTCATGTGTCAGAGAAGGGACTTATGGTTACGGTGGCGGGGAAGAACACCCCAAATTTCCAGCTAATATAAAGCTATCTCTTCTTGCAGCATTGCTTCTTTAACCATTGGAATGCAAAAACTGTCCAAACTCTACCACGTATATCCTCATCTCTGAAAATGGGGTCAACTAAACATAATCTTTTCTTAATAAATACTGGTTATGATCATGAACTTCAACAATATCACTGCTAGAAACAAAAATAAGCTTAAAAGTTAGTGAGTTAATTCTGGCATTAATAAATCTTATAGGTCTTTCCACAGACTACTATGCTGTTTGAATTCATTTCTTTCTTAATTTAATTAATTTCTTTCTCCTCCTTCCCCTTCATAGTAAGTCACTTTTTCATTAAGTTTCACTACTCTGAGAGAGATTCCTTCTTCCCACTCATATTATGACTTCTGCTTACTCACACAGCTCTCCACCTTATTGTGGCAGGCTGTTCTTGCTTGTTTTACTGAATTTATTTTTGCTGTTGTCTAGAATTTTTCTTTTCCTTGTTTCTGCTTTTTCTTTCTGCTACATATTATCCCATCTGGCAATTTTACACTTTTATATTGCAATATTTAGTCCATTTACATTCAAAGTACATAATGATACATTTAAGTTTATATTTACTATCTGTATAACTATACTAGCTCTATATCCATATACTTCCATTGAACCACCTGTTTTATGCTCCTTTTTTCTTGCCTAATTTTGTATCAATAAAATTGCTTTATTATTTGCCCCCTACAACTTAATAATTTAAAAACTGTATTTATCATAGTGGTTACCTAGATTATAACATACATCTTAGATTTATTGAAGTCTTATAAAAATTAACAATTTTGGGGCGCCTGGGTGGCTCAGTGGGTTAAGCCGCTGCCTTCGGCTCGGGTCATGATCTCGGGGTCCTGGGATCGAGTCCCACATCGGGCTCTCTGCTCAGCAGGGAGCCTGCTTCCCTCTCTCTCTCTCTCTGCCTGCCTCTCTATCTACTTGTGATCTCTCTCTGTCAAATAAATAAAAAATAAAAATCTTAAAAAAAAAATTAACAATTTTACCACTTTCCAAATAATGTTAAAATTTTGAAATATTTTCATTCCATTTACCTTTTAAAATTATATTTTATTACTGTCATGCATTTTAACCTTATTTATATACTTTTAAAATTCTACATACATATATATTTGAAATTCTCAAGCATGTTATTATTGTTTTCACATCATAATGTCTATACATTGTTATTATATTATGTCCAGTCAATACCCATTTGTATTTACCCACCTATTTACAGTTTTTTGTTCTCCATTTCTTTGTGCAATTTTGTGTATATGTATTCTTCTTGGATTCTAATTTTCTTTTTTTTTTTTTTTTAAAGATTTTATTTATTTATTTGACAGAGAGAGATCACAAGTAGGCAGAGAGGCAGGCAGAGAGAGAGGAGGAAGCAGGCTCCCCACGGAGCAGAGAGCCCGATGCGGGGCTCGATCCCAGGACCCTGAGATCATGACCCGAGCCGAAGGCAGCGGCTTAATCCACTGAGCCACCCAGGCGCCCCTCTAATTTTCTTTTAGCACTTCCCAATGTCATTCTATTGTCTTTTGCTTTTGTCATTTCTGTTGATTGTTCAGCTGTCTCTTTCATTGTTGCTCTGTTGAAGGTAATATTCTTCTCTGGTTACTTTTAATTTTTTTCCCCTCTGGTTTTCAGTTATTTGACTCTATGGGTCTAGGTGTGTTTCTCCTTATATTGACCTGCTGAGGCTTATAGAATGTCTTGAGTCTGTGGGTTCAGGTATATTGTTTGGGACAATTCTTTGTATTATATCTCCAAATATTGCTCCTACCTCATTTTTTTCCCATTATTTTTGGGACTCCAGTAACATATACAAGAGACATTTTTCTTTTGTCACAGAGGTACAGAAGTTGCAGAAGGAGAATCTGCTTCCAAATGGGTTCAAATAGTCCACAAAGGAAGTTGCTGAGCCAATGAAATCAGAGGAGCTAATACAAAAAAACAGAGCCTCAGAAAAATGAGATAATATGGGCCACTCCTTTTACTCGGTATTTCAGGTTCTTGATGGAGGAAAAAGGCTGGGAATCCAGAGTCCAAATTGTCCACTTGCCACACATTTCACAGGTTGCTAAATCAAAAAGAGGCTTTATTTATTTGTTTGTTTGCTTATTTGTTTATTTATTTTAGGAGCATGTTCAGATTTCAAATCTTGTTTTCTCATGCCCTGTGGTACAATAATGTAATGCACATAGATTTGGCTCTAAATTTAAATAAATCTGCATCTGAATCCGGGATCCACTCTTAAGTATATGACCTAAGATACATTAGATAATCGCTCAGAAAATGTTTAGACATTATTTAAAATGAGAATAATAATAAAAATATTTTGGGCAACTGAAATAAATGCGTTTGGTACAAAGTAGGCATTCAAAATAGAAACTACTTCTAGTGAAGAATGCCTAAATTATCATTGTTGACCTTTATATGATTGATGAATTAGTATCAGGTGCTTTAAAAATAGTTCGTGCTATTCTTTGTGCTGAATCAGAAGACTCTGACTGAAACCTTGCAGTAATGACTCAGATGTGAACTAAAAGACAGGAGTGATACAGTCTGTTTTCTACATGACCAAATTTGTCAGCTATTGATGCTCTTATCTGTAGATCTGGATGTGATTTTGTAGGAATGTGATCCTCTGACCTGTCATAGTCTTCATTTTACCTTACCAGCATTTCTTGATCCTATGTTCACTCATGTTAGAGACTCTCAGACAAAGATCTCTATTGGAAATGGGGAAAAATTGGTTCCATAGGTTCATGTATCATACATTGGTCACATTTGTGATGTTTGGGATGTGTACATGCTTTAAATTTTATTAAGCACTTCCTGGGTGCCAGACACTAGTCCAATTATTTTACATCTACTAATATGCTTTACTCCTCCTAATAATGTTGTGAGGTAGGTACTATTGCAACCCTTATTTTGCAGATGAGAAAACCAAATTGATATTTTAAATAATTTTTCCAACATTTCACGGCAGGGACGTCATAGAGCTAGGATAACCCCGGTGGTCTAGTTGTTAATCGCTATGAATAGTGGCTTTCACAATTACTATTATTTTCATTATGAACATTACCTGAGGGTTTGGAATACTGGCTGGATAAAATCTTTACTCATTAAAGGCAGGAAAAGAATGTTTGTAGGTTTTGTTACAACTAAACTTGGGGAATTCTTTTTCTTGTCACGCATACTGAATTTAATAAAAATTCCCCAGGGAAAGCCATGCTATTCTTTTAAAATTATATTGCAACTAATCTCAATGTCAGATAAGTACATCTACACCTCAAAAGTGCATAAAAATATGCACTGGGGAAATCTTATCATAACTTAACATTTCTAAAATGCTCACAGAATAATAGCTCCACATTTGGTAGTCTTCTATTTCTAGTATGAAATGCTTTCCTGGATCTATTTCTTCAACAGTAAATTTTAAAAGGGGGCTATTATTGTAAGAGAGAACCTCCTTGAAATTATGTAATTTCAATTCACTCCCTTATTCACACCAAACCATAACATGGGTTGGGAATTTTCTTGTATTTCATGGTCATCACTTATTTCATTGAAAAATCTCAAAACATATTATGAAAAGGTTTAACAGTGTACTTACACCTTAAAAAATACAGCAAAATTAAAATTCTGCAAAATAAGACCTTAACCATACAAAATAACAAATCTGAAGTTGTCAGCAAGTGTTCTGGACATGTGAGTAGGACAGCCAGTCTGTTTATGCAGCATGCATATCCAAACCCGTCATTTTTACCCTAGTAGCCAATGGAAGAGTCATCAGACAGAGTCAGGGCAAAACCAACTTGAAATCAAGACTAACTCACAGTTTGGAAGGTCTCCTAGAATATAAAAAATTCAGAACATAAATGTCACTGGTCTGATGGCCTCTCCAAAATCCTAGCTATTAGATGTGTTATATACAAACAGCCATATCTTTTGAGGAAAGGGGTAGAAATGGAATCCATGAACCATTTTTCTGTTTTTCTGCATTATATTCGTAGCATTCTATGTTAACTAAACGTGTTCTTTTCACAAACTCTCTCTTCTGTTACTTCACATTTGGGTAGCAGCCATTACCATAAGCTGGCTTCAGGAAACTCAAATATGTGAAATGTAAAGAATAAAAAAATCTGGCCACTTTTTCCGGGCTCAGGCTTTAAGCACATGAACTTAATCCTGGTGTTCTCTGGGTTCTCCTCCTTCTGCCAGTCACAATTTCTAATTAGCTCTCCCAATGGAGGAAGAAGATAGATTGTATTTTAATATCTAGAGACTAAAATTAGTTTATATTTTAGCAAGTTAGCACTTCTTAGCAGTTGATTTACTCTTGAAGCTACAAAATCTGTGAGCTTGCAATTAATCATACGTTGGTCATTTTCTTTCAAAAATGTTCAGTTTGGCTGTCTGTATCATAATAGGGGAAAACATGTAATTTATGCAGTTTAGAAATTATAGCCCTGTGTTTAACTATGTCATAATATATTTTCTCACCCGCTCATTGTTCTTAACACTATAAAAGAATGTCATTTCACTGGGATTTATTTAAGGCAAACCTTTACAGTGAGATACTTAGCAAAACAGTAACCTCTTGGAGCTGTGCTTTATTTTTCTTTAAATGGGTGCTTTTAGGATTTGTTTTGACCACTCTTGATATTGTGGCAACTTTTTAAAAATACATTTTTTAAACAGAGGAGCACAGTCTTGGCTTTCTTCTTGCAAACACAATGCATTATCTTCTGAAAATTGTCTCTAATATCCTCATGTGCATAACACATGTAAAAGTATTCTGTTAATATGCAGAATACACAAAACAACTCCCCAGTGGCAATGTGATAATTTAAAGACACCATAAATTCAAAGCAATAGATATCTTTTAATTCACTGAATTTAAAAAAAAAAAAAACAGGCACTTGTTTGAAAATCAAAAACAGTCCATATTTTAAGCAGTTTCCCCAACTAACCTCTGCCAGAAAATTAACCCAAAAACTGTTTGACATCCTTGAGTAGTATATCACAATGCTGCCAGCATACTGATCACTCACTGTGCTCTGAGACAAATCAATTAGCCTGCCAATTGTGTTCATTAGAATTCATTCATATCTTTATAAAAAGTTAATTAAAAGTATGAGTGAGGAGAAAATCATGTCTAACACTCTTATTAGATCCAAATTACCAAAGTAATTTCAAATTTAAATCAACAATCATTACTAAAACTCTCCCTCTGAAAGGTACAGTATACCTAAAAAAATCAGATAAAGCAGATGTGAACCTATCACTCTTTGATAAAGATTTCCAAATTATCTCCTCCATTATGATGACAAAGAGGATTATATTTTCTTGCTGATTTCCCATTATTCTGTTAAAGGTGTCTCTTTTTGGCTCAGCCTCTGCATTTTGTCCGCATAGGTGAATGCCGAATCTAGCATTGTACCTCATGTTTCGAGAAACTCAGCTTCACATAACATTTTAAAATGAATGGCAGCACAAAACAACTAGTAGAACACAGCATTCTAAGCCAAATGAAATTATCTGGATATAAGGACCATAGCATGTTAGAAACCAGCTGCCAAAACAGAAACAAGTCGACACGCTGAAGCTTTCTGATTCCCGAGACTCTATTCCTAACGTAATATCGAAATGCCTCCGGTAGAGCTGTTAAAAGCAAAAAGTGTTTGAATGTGAAATGTTCTGATTATAACAAGAAGCTCTCTCCCAGCCTATTGCTTCCATATTGGGGAAGGCATCAGTTCTTTTTGTTTCCAGAAGTCCAAAACGAGAGCACCATGTAAGGGTGGAATCTTCCTGACAAGCCACGGAAAGCTTTAGACTAATTTCATATTCAGTTCTTGGCACTGAGGTCTGGGTGGAGGTGGGCAGGTCCACCCTGCCTTTCAGTCTCATTAATCATTTGGCTTTCCCTGGCTGCTCGCAGCATCTTCTGGAGGAACCCTTCTCTTTATTCATTCAGACAACCCTTTGGATTAAACAGAGCCAGCTAAATGTCAAAGCAAATCTGAGTCTTGATGCAGATAATCATTTCAATAATATTTCTCCATTTGTGCCCAAACACCAGGGGAATAAAGCTTTTCTGCTGTCAGGTACTGTAAGACTGCAGTTGGTGTAAATGCTTGACACTGAGCCAGATGGCTTAGCCGTGCCTCCAACATATGTTCAACAAGCAGGCTTGCACACATTGGAATTTTATTATTTTGAACTGGTGAGGCTTGCATATTTATTTACTTGACCCCCTTTGGTGTCACTTTGGTATTAAAACAATCAGTTATAAAGCTTTCCCAAGCAAGAGGGTAGGGCTAGTTTATAAACTACTTGTCAGTTTCATATCACCACCTGCGGTGAAGAATTCCTCATCTTGTGGCCTCTTCTTGATAATTTAAAGAAAGAAGGTGGCAAGGTGCATGGGGCTGAGGGAGGGAGGAGATGGGAATTGAAGGAGAGAACACTGGCCCGCCCCCAAGATAAAGGTGAACGTACCTTTTCCCCACCCAACTCTTCATATGACCTGGGGACAAGTAATTTTCTCATATATTACCATGTATACATTTCACTCAGAAAAGCTTGTCTGGGCTTTAGGGAAATCAACCATTAATATACACAGCTGCATGAACCCTTCAAAATTAAATCTGTATATGTGCATACACACACCTTTGCACCTTCTATCATACAGATGTGTAACTTTATGTTTACATGTGTAAGAAAAGTGAAAACCCATGGTATTGGTTTTGCCAAGGAAGAGCTTGCAATCATTATAAATATTTATCATGTTGCTAATACATTTCTCAAAATAAAATGTAAGCGGGTTACTACTTAGTGAAAAATTTATGTATATAAAAGTTAATTTCATATTATTTTACGGATTCAAATGCAGCATTAAAAAAGAGAACAGATATGAAAAACTATGAATATTACAAATGAAATACGCAGGTTTCCGTATACAGATTCTACACCATGAAAATAAATGTTTACCCATAATAAATGTTGTCTTAGGGATTTTAGAGTTCATCAATTCCAACACTTTAATAGAAAGGAAATTCAGGGCCAGAGAAGTTTATTGATTCATTCCAAATTACAAAGCAAGGAAATGTGCATCAACTGCAGGCATGTGTCATTCCCTACACCCCACCTTTGTTCCACGTTAGGTACGTCTGCCCTCCTACCAGAGTAAACTTTTCCTGAACAATTGTCCTGTTCAGAGACATAAATCTCCATGAGATAAAATGCTTCTAAGACAGTTGTTCTCAACATTATCACACCAAATAGACCCCATTTTCTAATAAACATAACTTAATGTCCCTATTACTATCCTGAACTAAAATTCACAGGTAATAGAACTGACCTACATAGAGAACTTTTAAACATCAACTCAATGCTTCAACTATAATATAAAGAACAAATGAAAGGAAATCAGTAATTGATGACGTATGTACATATGTAGTGGGGGAGAGGGGTTGACATACTAAACACTTGGAAACGAATATACTAGATAGTATAGCCAAGTAATTAGACAATTGCCCTTCAAAAATTGTCACGAACACAGAACTGCTAAACGCAGGGTATTTAGTCAGTGATTCAAATACCATGAGGGATTGTTGCTGATGACTGACAAGATTTTCCAAGAGGGTGAGCTAAATCTTGGTAAAATTCCAAACCAAACTGCAAGCATTGAAATTTTATTATTTTGATTCCTCTTGTTGTATATTTGTTTTGCATTCTTAGAAAAATTTGCACATATTGAAACGATGCAGATGTTCTTCATTATAAGATGTAAATTGAAATAGATTCTAGGCTCAGTCAGTATCAACAGGATTTTCAACTCCCTAAATGTCTACGTGGAGGAATATTTAAAGACCATGCAGCATACAGGACAATTCTTCATTGTAGGCACTGTGAAGTACAGGAGGTCTGATGTCCTACCTCCTGCTCAGTAAGTAACATTAGTTTCCCAACATAACTGCAACAACCAGTAATGTCTCCATAGCTTTCCTAATACCCCAGAGCAGAGCCATCATCATGGAATGTTGTGTTTAGGATTTCTTCAGCATAGGAGTCAAGGTAACCAATATCAAAACCATGAAAAAGCTCATCATACATGGAGGAAATATAATTTTAATGAATTCTTAATTTTAAACCTTATACATGACTGAATTTACATTATTTATACATCTGTAGAAATAAATTTCATTTTTAAATGATAAGATTTAGTGTCTTTGCAAATAGGTAAAAAACATAATTTCAAAATCAGGAATCCCAAAATAACATTAATATGAAATATAGTTTAATTTAAAATGTAATTCATGTTAAATTTAATATTGTTTTTTTTAATATTTTAAAAAATATTTTATTTATTTTATTTGACAGAGAGAGGGGACACAAGTAGGCAGAGAGGCAGGCAGAGAGAGAGGGGGAAGCAGGCTCCCCACTGAGCAGAAATCCCGATGCGGGGCTCCATCCCAGGACCCTGAGATCATGACCTGAGCCGAAGGCAGAGGCTTAAACCACTGAACCACCCAGGTGCCCCAAATTTATTATTGGTTTAATTACATCTTATTAAAACCCAATACTTAAAAACATTATTTTTTTGTAATAGCAACATGTTTTTCTTATATAGATGTGAATATTGAGTAAATGCTATTTACTCATAATATAGAATTTACAAGAGATCTTTATGTCAGTCTGGGGAAATAGTACAACTACCTTTTGAAATGAAAGATAACACATCAAACATAACTTGTGTTAGTTATCCCACATTTTTGTATCTTTATATTGGCCTATGATTCACAGCAATCAGATTCAATACTTATGCACGTTCTGAATTCTTAATTGACCAGAATGCTGAGAATTCCTCTGTTTTAAAAAACGTTTTATTTATTTATTGAAAGAGAGAGAGAGAGTGCACAGGCAGGGTAGCAACAGAAGCAGTGAGAATCTCAAGGAGACTCCTTGCTAAGCACAAAGCCCCATGCGGGGCTGAATTCCAGGACCCTGAGATCATGACCTGAAGGAAAATCAAGAATCCGATGCTTAGGGGCACCTGGGTGGCTCAGTGGGTTAAAGCCTCTGCCTTCGGCTTAGGTCATGATCCCAGGGTCTTGGGATCCAGCCCCGCATCAGGCTCTCTGCTCAGCAGGGAGCCTGCTTTCCCCTCTCTCTCTGCCTGCCTCTCTGCCTACTTGTGATCTCTGTCTCTCTGTCAAATGAATAAATAAAATATTAAAAAAAAAAAAAAAGAATCCGATGCTTAACCTACTGAGCCACCCAGGAACTCCAAGAATTCCTCCTTTAAGTGTCCCATTAGAAGCTTTCAGCTCTCTTGACCTGACTGTCAGCAATCTGCCACACCATTTGGAAGAGACCACCTCATTATATATGTAATTCTGATATATCATGAACCATAGTATGTGTTATTTGTTCACTTTCTTTTCTGAATTAATTTTAATTTGCAGCATCTTTCTGGGGGCGGGGAAGGAAAGATGCTTTCTGCTTCTTACTCTCTTCTTGGTTGTATATTTACTGTGTACCCAAGCTTTCTGGCATGTCCAAGAAAGAAATAGGCACAATTGAGGAACGATAGCTTGTTTCTATGCCATGATGACGCTACACTGAAATGTGCAGTACATCTTTCTCTTCTGAAAATCACTTCATGGCGTGCCTGCTTGGCTCAGTCATTAAGCATCTGCCTTTAGCTCAGGTCATGATCCCAGGGTCCTGGGATGGATCCCTTCATTGGGCTCCCTGCTCCACTGGAAACCTGCTTCTTCCTCTCCCACTCCCGCAGCTTGTGTTCCCTCTCTTGCTGTGTCTCTCTCTGTCAAATAACAACAACAACAAAAAAAATCTTTAAAAATAAAATAAGATAAAATCACTTCCTGCCATTTGGTCAGTCCCAGGCTTCTAAAACCTATGGAAAACTATCAAATACAAGAGCATTTACAGTACAACATTATGCTTAAGCTTCAGCAAGCCACATCCTAACGAATTAACAATCAAGTCCTTGTGACTTGGACTAGGAATAAGATTGTGGAGACACCTTCATTCCCTAGTAATAGCACAGAATAGATCACTCCTTTACAGATTGTGCCAATAACATGTCCAGTCCTACCAATGAAATTTGTTTTTCTCAATCAAGATAGTTGGCTTAACACAATAATAATCCACGTGTGGTGGGAGACAGAAATTTGGAAGCTTTGTGGAGTTATTAAACATGTGTAATTTGTTCTTCACCTTGTACATGGATCATAGGGGATGATGTTCAAAGTGAGAAGAGAAAAAGACAGAGATAAGCACCTAGTCTGTTGTTTCCCAGCCACAATCCTCTTTTTCCCACCACAAACACGTTGTCAGGATGAATACCCAAACCCAAAGTTCTAAGAGGCGAGGTCGGAAAAATCATTGACTCTGAGCATCCATGTAGACACAAACAGCTGTTGCTAGGTTGACGCAGTCCCGGCTTTGACGTTCAAGTAATCAGTGGGGAGACTATTTCACGCAACCCAACAGTCAGAGAGAACATGGAGATGAGATCTCTGAGGGCATGGAGTTGGGACGGATCCTTTAGAGCAGCATTTCTCATTTATTAATGTGTTATTCTTTCAGAGATCTGGCTAAAACACAGATTCTGGTTCAGCAAATCTGCGGCATAGCTTACGTTGTGTTTTTCTAACAAGTTCCCAGATGATGCCGATGCTATGTGTAATAATGCTTCAGAGAGCCCTGGAAACACGAGACCTTTCTTTAGAACTGGGAATCTGGTGAGGAAATGCAAGATGGCGCAAGGAAATGGAAACTTTGTAAGGTTAATATCAGACATCAAGAACAAAGTACAACATGTGAAGAAAAGCCCAGAGACAGATCTAAAAACCACCCAGCATGTTGATGCCGTGCATAAATGTGCAAACGGAGCAACATAGAGGAAGATGAGAAACAGAGGCAGAGAAGAACCATTGAGGCAGAATGCCTTTGTCTTGTGTTTTAGAAACTTGGCTTAAAATATTCAGAGAAATATAGACAATACTTCTAGAAAAGAAAGTAAGTAACTTAAGGATACAAGCATAAAAGTCAACAAAAAAGGTCAACAAAAGAGTCATTTATGGTTTGTCTCCCTCCCAATCCCATCTTGTTTCATTTATTCTTCTCCTATCCCCCCCCAACCCCCCATGTTGAACTGCATTTATACTCCAGGCCCTAATGGCTACAAGTTTCATCACTCTCTCGAGAGGAATCATTGCCGGTTAAAAGATTTATTCCGGTGGCATCTATAATGGATTCATTTTATAGATGCCTAAGATAATGCCCTAACAGTCTTTTTTCACTTAATTCAATGTTTGTTTAATTTCAAATGATCACTTTTAAAGTTCTGAGTTTAAGAGACACGTAAGGGATATCCGAACAAGAGGTCACCCCACTGGCCATTTTAGAAATTGTGTTTGCCTACTCACCAGTTATACTAAGATTTTTTTTTTAAAGATTTCATTTATTTATTTGACAGACAGAGATCACAGTAGGCAGAGAGATAGGCAGAGAGAGGAGGAAGCAGGCTCCCTGCCGAGCAGAGAGCCCGATGCGGGGCTCGATCCCAGGACCCTGGGATCATGACCTGAGCCGAAGGCAGAGGCTTTAACCCACTGAGCCCCCCAGGCGCCCCTATACCAAGATTTTTGAGGAAGCACTTTTCGAACCAAACTCCTTGGTTTAACTTAGGCTACAGAAAATGCATGATTTACAATCAAGATTTTCCTTATAAAACTTATAATATCAGATAATATGTAATATACGGTTCAAGAAAATGGAGATGTAGGGCACAAATGGACACTGAAAAATTTCTATCAGTTTTCATCCTAAAGAAAGGTAATGAATTCTGAAAGCCCCTAAAGTTTAAGTTCATCTAATAAAGAATTAGGATATGGTAAAAAGTGTCCACTGCTGAATAGTTTTAATCCTAGATCCATATTGTTTTAAACACTGTTGCATAGAAGATATTTTTGAATGAAACAGTAACATGAATGGTAATGTATATATGCCAACACTAATTTTTTATTAATTTGGTTCTTTGTTTCTTTTTTTTTTTTGAGTTTTTGATTTTGATTCAATATAATCAAGATAGAGTGTTACATTAGTTTCATTAATTTCACTATATTGTAAATACGTGATATTTACAATATGGTGATTCAACATTTCTGTGCCTTACTCAGTGCTCATCGTGGTAAGTGTACTCTGTAATGCATTAGTTCTTATTATCATTTTGATACAGAAGACCACCTCTTATGTTCTGGAGAATACAAGCCTTTAGTATAAAAATATTTGATAGTGATCTAAAATCTATAAAAATTTTAGTAATTGAATGGGTTTCTAATTTGTGATTCATAAAATTATATCCTTCAATATTTACATACAAAATCCTTGTAATATGTACTTTTCTCCATAGGTGACTTTAAATTGTATTCAGTAAATTGACTTCAGCTTTAGCAATTCCAGCACATACACATTGACCATCTATATGATGCACAGAAAAAACTAAAATAAGAAAGAAAAAAAAATTAATAAAGAACAGAGGGCAGGGAGCGCTTTCTGAAATTGGGATACACTGTTGTCCCAAAATGTGATAGGTTATTCTTTCTCATGTGTTCTCAGGGGCTCTAGGGAAAATTTTAAAATGACTTATCCCCACTCTTAGATCATCTTCTCAGTCTACTTTCTTACCTTATGTATTAAATATTAGGAACCTGTTTTTTAATACTAAGTGCTATTTTCCAATCTGAGCTACTTCCTTTTCTTTCCTTCTTTTTCTTGGTTCTTATTTCTCTCCCATATCCCTCTCTCTTTTTTAACATCTTTAATCTTCCTACACATACACAATTCTATCTAAACCTATAATTCCTAGAAACTATTCAAGGTAAGGACAATGCATCTAGTTTGATTTTTACTAGTCGCCCCCATGAACTTTGCTCAACATCAGTTGCAATGAAAAGGATTAAAAGTAGCTAGTTATGGCCTTTGGAGGTTTCTATTTGTTTGTGTTTTTTTGTTTGTTTGTTTTTAGTAGACAAGCTGGCATTACTGATACTCATATCATAATCCTATAAAACCAAGCATTCATGGCTTCAGGAACCAGAAATCAGTCCATGAAAATATTGCTACCCTGTGCAAAGGGCTCCTGGGATAACAAAAGCATATGGATGCACTCTTAGAACTCCAGATGGATCCTGATTTCAGTGGCATTCTATGAACAATCTGTTCACGCAGTCCAAAACCTTCAGGGTATTGTGGATTTCTGGGATGTTAGAGACCATACAGTACCATCGCCCAAAGTAGAATGTGAGTCAACTGTAGCAAATGCATCCCCAAACATTACACCACAATTGTTTCTAATATTCAGTCCTATATTTAAACATTAAGAAAGCTTTAGGTTTTAGGGTGTGGACCTGAAACACACTGAGTCATTATCGGGAGATGGGGGGCAGGGAATTGGAGAATGATGGGTGTGGACTTTAGGGAGGAGCCTAAAGAAAAGGTTAATAACCGTCAAAGATGCTGTCCTTTGATTCTGGTACTTCTTTGGAGGTTTTCAGTGAATGTAATTTTCAGTGAATGTAATTGCAACTTTTTTCTGCTACAGGAGGTAACCATGATTCACAGTTAAAATAAGAAGTAATGTTTTAAAGAAATTCATAGGCCTGATGCACTTGATGAAGATAAACATTTTATTATCTAACCTTAGTGATGGTCCATAGTTTGTGCAATACATAACTGTCTAAATAATTAGTTTCCAGTTTACTTAATGGATTATATTAATAAGGAAATTTTCCTCAAATAACTTAAAAAATTGATTCCACTGACAAATAACTGGCATGTAAAATTCCAAATGCATGCTAAACTCTTATAATTGAATTATTAACATTAATAAAGTAGTTGGTCATTTTTAAATATCTATAAATGAAAGTAATAATGTAGATTAACTGTTTTAAGAGAAAGCTAACTTCTAAGTAGGATTAGAAAAGAGTATGCTGTGGGACGTCTGGATGACTTAGCTGGTTAAGCATCCAACTCTTCTTGATTTTGGCTCAGGTCATGGTCCTGGAATTATGAGATTGAACACTGTCAGGCTCCACACTGAGCGTGGAGCCTGCTTCAGATTCTCTCTTCCTCTTCTTCTGCCCCTCCCCTATCTCTCACCCTCTCTTTAAAAAAAAAAAAATTAAATGTAAAAAAATAGACAGGAAAAAATAAAAGAAATAAGTATACTGTGCTATCACCATATCTCCCAGTATATCTTTGCATGAGCTTTCTTTTTTTTTTTTCTCCTCCTGTGTCCCTTGTGAATATATTCACCTTATCCCATCAGTGCTTCTTTCTCAATGTACCTGGAATCCACACACTCACTTTTCACTTCATCTGCTACCTGAGGTTCTTTTGACTCCTCAATCTTCACACCTGCAATAGGCTTCTAGGGATTTTCCAATGGCTACTCCCCTTCCAAAGCTCCATAGAGTTAATTTCATCTTATTCCTACTCATTAATCCTATCCTTAGGGTAAATTGGATATCTTTTATCCTATCATTGAAGGACTGACACAGTTTAGTTACGAAATATCCTTCCAATTTACATTTCTGATTATTTGTTCTCTCTGCTCCTTCCATATTCTCTATCCCCTAACTACAAAGTGTGGCCATTCATACCATCATAATTTTGTTCATGGTGCATGTGTGTGTGTGTGGTTGGAATTCTCTCTTCCAATCATCTCAGATCCTCTGCAATCATGAAAGACAAACTCATTCTCCAGTTCATTCATAAAGTCTTACTCATCTCCTCTATCTACTCAGCTCTCTCTATTCTGTAAATTACATTTACTTCTGTAAATGTAAACTTTAAAAAGTGAATTACATTTACTTCTGCATGATTACTCATTAATTATATACTGTCTGGAATTATCATTTACTGTTTCCAATGGAAGTTTTTCTTTAGCTAACAAATGTAAAAACTTGAAGGCGAGAGCAGTGTACTTTATTTATCTGCATGGTACCTGGCTATATTGTGCATATAATAGCTACTATATATATGATACATATAATCAAATATATGTATTTGATTAAACAGGTAATAATGACAGAGAAAAACTTTAATACATCTATAGCAAATCAACTTATCAAGGGATATTTTCCATAAAATCTACTATACTGAGCATGTATTTTCATATCAAATTATATTTTAAAATGTGCTATTGAAACATATGTGTTAAAGTGAAGGGTACCTTGGTAATGTGCATAAATGTCTATTGAACTACACATTTTTAAAATTCAGATATTCCTTCATTATTATCATTTTTAATATATCCATATTTATTTCTAAGGTAATTAATTAGAGAAAAAGTATTCTATACATCAAGTTAAATTATATACCAAATCCACAGTATAAATATTCCAAACATCAAACCATAATAAATAAAAGTCAAAGGGAATATTTAAACCAGAATATATCCATAGAAACTAATTAATAATACTAGTGTTTATGAATTCAGTATACTATTTCACTTATAGTATTTTTCAAATATATCTCAAGACAGTGTCTGTGTTTCAATAGGGACTTTCACATTTTTCCTAGAAAATAACAATTAACATAACATGACTCATGTAAATATCACTTTATTTAAAGCCATTTACCTTATCTGGCTGTATTCAATCTTCGTTATTTTATAGAGGGGTTTTGTAGCTCATTTAAAAAAGTTCATCATATGAACTTAGTTATTAATTAACTCAATTATTTAATTAATATATGTGTCAGCAGTTCAAAAATTTTGACTCTAAATAATTTTGACTCTGCTCTATTTCTGGCCTCTTATTTCTAAAAGTGTTATATCTAAAGATCAAGTAACAGTTAATTTATGGAAAGAAGTTACTGCCATAGTAACTAGTTGGAGTTCAGGATGATTTTACCAGTAAGACTGGTCAATTTTTAGCTTAACGTGAACTGTTTTTGAGTGTAAGTATAAATGTGGAAATGATGTTTGCTTCTAATTCTTGCTGTGATGTGCAAGACATAAGAAATTAAATTCATGTAATAATAGCCAATGCTGATTTAAATGAAGAGGTGGCAGCATGGACTAGTGGAGATGCCGTGACTGGGAATCAACAGACCTATGGACCTATGTGCAGGTCTTCTGTGACACTTCTAGATGACCTTGGGCAGTCTCCGAGGCAGGACTTTATACCTGAAATTGCAGCTGAAGTGCCAGGACATGGTAGGTATGAAATTCTAAAAGAAGGGCCTGACCTCACGAAAACTTCTCAGGAGCGATTTCAGGTCTCTTGAAATTCCTCACTCACTTTGAAAGTATGAACATGTGAAGAGTGGATTTCCAGAGGGTATTTCTTTGGTGAGAGTTGTTGCCAAACTGTCATCCCATTGTGAATGCCATAAAGCCTGTGCCTCTCACTTTATATGTAGAAAAAGGGGACAGTTCAGAGACCTTAATGAGATCCTCAGCAGCTAGTAACAGAGTATACCAGCGTCGCCACTGGTATTTCAAGTCAAGCAGCTCTGCGGAAGGCCTGAAGTGAAAGAAAATGGAGTTCCATTGTGTAGAAATGTTCTCTTATCCTTGATGGGCACAGAATGTGTGAACATTTCTCACTTATTGGGCCAAAAAGGGTTAAAAATGAGCTGAGCCACTTTAAATTCTGCTCAGAAGTGCCACTTGGAACTTTGCGAGCAGAGGCTCACGAGACCAGAGCCTGGGGAAGTGGCTGGCATAGCAAAGGGTGTGTCAGAGAGCAAGAATTTCCTGTCCCCCAGGTCCTTCTAGCCATAATAAAATTCAAGTCAAAATAAGACAGATTAACAGGGGAAAGTCAAATTTAATAGTGCATGTGCCGGACACCACAGAGACATGATAATTCCAAAGACAGGCAAAATGAAGTATATACGTCATCCTGAACCAAGGAGAGGGGGTAGGGATTTGGGACCTCAGAGGAAAGGAATGTAATTTGTAAAAAGATGAAAAAAAGGAAATGAAAAAAATGTTTGCCGGGTCACTCAAAATCAATGAGACAAAGAGGACGTTGAACAAACAGCTTTTGCTAGGTTCCTTCCCATCTCCTCCATGATATAGTTACCTACGGTGATAGCTCTGCCCCTGGAGCACGTCCTCTATCTAAACTCCTTTGGGCAGTTGTGGGGAAGTAAAGAGCTTTGTCTGAATCTGCCATTTTGATTGCTTTCTAACTCAAAATAATTTTCATGCTGAAGTGGCCCATCTTGGGGCAGCCTGCCCTTGGCCCCTACAGAGGGCCCCTCTGAAGAATCCACGAATGTTCCCAGGCAAGAAAGTCATCTCTAAATAGTAACAAGACTCAGAATGTGAAGCAGTCTTACCTGAGTGTACTTTCTGTACCTTCTTTCATTTCTCTCTGTTGCTCACTGTCTTTGAAGAGCCAGAAACCACTTTGCAAGCTAAGGGAGGAGAAGCAGAAAATGACAGAAGATACTGACCGTACCCACATACCAGGTGTCAATAGCCTGTTTGAGCAACTCCTCAACTGCGAGAATGGAAAAGATTTAATTCTCAATCAAGTGTGGAATGAGGTGCTCCAATCCCTAATTGAGACTGTTTTGTGAGTTGGAGTATAGAAGTTTTCATTACCTAAAAGTGGCTACAAAGTCGTGGGATTCCCAGATTTTTCATCCTGCTAGCAGCCAGAGAAAAATTTGCCCTATGGTACAGGTTGCGAGTGGGGACTGGAAAAGAAAAATAAAGTTAATTTTGATGATATCCCTTCACCAGTTGTGCTAATCCAACGTACAACGTTGGATTTGTCTGTGTCTCAGTTTCCTCTTGTGTATAAGTGCGGAGAAGCTGTTTGCAGAATTAAGAATTTTGTAGTAACAGACGTCTATCCTTTCTGGGAGATGGGAAGTGAGGAAGATTGTAAAATCATATTGTAGGAAACAGTTCAAGCCTAAGAGCAAAATCCGATTAAGATAGCCTATGTATGAGGTGCCTGGTGGTTCAGTGGGTTAAAGCCTCTGCCTTGGGCTCAGGTCATGATTCCAGGGTCCTGGGATCAAGCCCCGCATCAGGCTCTCCACTCAGCGGGGAGACTGCTTCCCACTCTCTCTGCCCGCTTATCTGCCTACTTGTGATCTTTGTCTGTCAAATAAATAAATAAAATCTTTAAAAAAAAGAAATATTACTCTGGTATAAAATAAAGAATGAAATCTTGAAAAAAAAAAAAAAAGATAGTCTGCATGCCCCCACAGACACAACTCAACACTACAAATCAAACTCTTTTAGTGATATAGAAGTAAACATTCCAAGTAAAATAGCAATAAATTGAATTCAGAAGTATATTAAACAATAATAAACCATGACAAAGTTTTTATTTTACAAATGCAAAGATAGATCAATAAAAGTAGATCTACTAATATAATTTATCACATATTTATCTTAGATCCTATAAAAAACATTTTATAAAAGTCAGCAAAGATGGTTGATTTTAAAACAAGTCAATATTCTGAAATCTAAATGAAAAAGTTTCTCTTTAGAATAATATGACTGATTAATACTGAAGAGAACATCGTGCTTACCATTAAGACTCAAATAACTACTGTGTATCAGGAAGATAAGATTTCCCACCACTAATTTAGTGTTTCACATTGCTCTTAGGTAACACAATAAGAAAGTAAATATAATTAGATAAAGGCAGAAAAATATTATTTTCAGCTATCTTTTTTTTGCTATCATAATTATTTCTCTAAATATCCAGGCACTTAAAGCAAAAATATTCACTGAACAATCATCCTCCTCCCCACCGCCACTATTTCAAAATACTACCATATCATATACATAATGTTATGTATAACATAATGTTATACATTATGTTGCATACATATTTGTTGCATACATACAAAAATGTTGCATACATATTCTTGAATCAGTTTTTGGACTTTCTATTCTCTTCCAAATAATCTATGTATTTTGGGGCCAACATCACACTGTGTTAGCTATTGTAGCTTTGTAATACATTTTTAAATCTGATGAGAAAATCCGTTCACCTGCGCAGGTACAGTTTCTACTTGACCAAGAAGTGTTTAAAGTTTTGCACTTTGTAACAGCCATGGGGGACTCTTTGTTCTATCTATCATTGTTCAATATTCCTGAAATAATACATACAGCCCTGTTTATTGTGTGGGAGATTTATCAAAGATATCTAAGTGTTCCGTGAACACTGGAAACAACTTTCTGTAGGATACTAATTTAGTTGCTGTCATGCTCAATCCAATTTCCCATATTATTCCTTATTTTGAAAATTCCCAGCTTTTCATCTAATGTCTAAAGTATCTGTTTTATATATGTAGAAATTTTTCACATCTACGATTCAGGAATAGGAGACATTATTCTTCCCTAATTGAAATTTATTTGTCTCTTGAGTCCCCATCTCCCCTGACTGAAAACTTGACACAATTGAGGGAAAGGTGTGCTCCTCCAGGTCAAACTTAGGCTCTCTTCAGTATGTACTAAGGAAAATGATTTCTTTCTCCACTACCTAAACTTTTCTTCTCTTCTCCTTCCTGGAAGATCTGAGTTTGGGGGGCTTCCATATTTTTCCAGTTCTAAGTGGCAGGCATCTGGGCTTTCCCATGCAGTTTTCAGGGTCCACCTGAGTCTGGTTTATTCTCCCTGTCCATGCAGGCTCTTCTTTTAATGTCAGTCTCTGGCCTACATTCTATGTCTCTTGATACGTAAGTTGCAAAATCTTTTCCAGCCCGCTGCTCTAAACAATTTCTCTCAAGTTTTTTTGGGAAGCAGAAAATTTTAGAGATTCTGTGGAATCTCTCCATGACTTAACATTCTACATGATCGGACTTCAACTCTGATTTAAATTGTTATGATTAAAAACAAAACAAAACAAAAACTACAGATCTACTGACTTCTCTATTTTGTCTCCTCGGAAGAGTCCTCCAACATATACAATCTTTCCTAAATTTACTAACAAATCTTTTCATTTCTGCTAATCTGATACTTCCAATACAATTTGCTCTACATGATGCATTCTGACTTCTAACACAATTTTCTCTTATAAATACAGCCAAATCAAAGGCCATAGAGGAGTAATGGGTCTTAGACACCACACAAAGAAAAACCCTTTTTTCATTGTCTCCCAACTTAATCTTTCTACCTCTGTTTCATTGCTGTGTTTTCACCGGCCCACACACAATTTTGGTCATTTTATGTATTTTTTTTTTCATAGACTGTCTTTGTTTTGGATTTTTTTTTATTATGTTCAGTTAGCTAACATATAATACATCATTACTTTTTGACGTAGTGTTCAACGATTCATTAGTGGCCACAGACTGCCTTTTGAGAAAATAAGATTAATCTTGTCCTATTTATAGTATTTAACTTGAAAATGTGTATTTGCTGTATACATGTACATAATGCATATTTGCTTATATTATTTCAGTTATTTTTAAATTTTATTTATTTTGATATCTTTGTCCTCTTTATTTTTTAATTTACATGTGCCATTTTGTTTTGGGTGTTTCCTTAAGCATTAGTCCTTGTTTCTAAATAGGATGTTTGACTCATTTATAGTGTCATATCCTATGTTTTTAACTTTTCATTTTCTTACTCGTTTTTTTGGAAAACATTTCCTTGGTGTTTTCCTTGCTTTCTGCTGATTGGTTAGTGGATTGTGCTTTATTTGCCTATTTTGTTGAAGATTTAGATGATATTATATTTGGTTAATTTGGAGATTTTTTATAATTTTTCATATGCTTGTGTTATATGTACATGTGTATAGATAGATATACAAATTTATTTATTTGCTAGCAAAAATAGAACTGTGGTTCATTGTTTCTTCCCTTTGCTCAATAAGGGACAAACATAATTTTAATTTTCTTTATAATTTATCTAAAAATGTTTTTATTTTGTTGCTATTATTAAGATTTTGGACCCAGAATATGATTAGTAAATAATTATTTTATACCATACTTTTTTTTGTTCAAGAACTGTTTTTACAAGTGCATCGGTTTTTAAGTATATTTTCTATAATTGTTCAAATATAATTCGGTACTTTATAGTCAAATCATACCATAATTGCAAAAAAAATTATACCATAATTACCCATTCTTGAAATCTTCCAGTTGATGTAACTATTGAGTGATTGATCTATACCTAAATTTTTTAGGAAAGGATGTTAGGAGGTATACTCTTACTTTTTCTAGGCAAAGGACATAGGAAGTATAATTGTATCTATAATTGGAATGGCACAGGAAAGATAAGAATTCTGGATGCTGGAAGAACGGAGGCTCTTTTGCCATGGTCTCTATGCATGAGTTTTGATGACACTATTTTCCCCTCTCAAGAACTGACTGTTTGAGTCACTATGTTGTACATCTGGAACTAACAGACTATTATAAGTCAATTATCTTTTAATTAAAAAATCAATTGATATTTCTCCCTTTACTCCTGATAATTAGTATTCTAAGAGAAATCTAAGATTAACATGATGTTTGTAACTTTTCATATAACCTTTTCTATCTAAATGCTTATAGAATGTTCCCTTCATGTTTTATTATAAAACAAACTCACCAGGAATTGTCTTAACATTACCTTCTCTTACAGACATTCTCCCTGAAGAGTTCTATTAATCTCCAGACTAAATTTCTTTACCTGAGGAAAATTTTGTTTGATATCATTGTGCATTGATTGTTTCATTTCTTTTCATCTCTTTGTCAGGGATATCAATTATCTTTATTTGACCATTTCCTTTATTTCTGGTAGCGATCCTGTACTTTCTAAAATTTTTTTCACATTGGTCCACGATGTAAACTTTCTACTTCTGCAGTACAGATTTTGCTCTTTATTGCTTCTTTTTAAAAACTATTTATTTATTTATTTGAGAGAGAGAAAGCGTGAGTGCAGGGGGAATGATGGCAGAGGGAGAGGGGGAGAGAGAATTTCAAGCAGACTCCCCTCTGAGCATGGAGGCTGACACAGGGTTCAGTCTCATAACCCTGAGATCATGACCTGAGCTGAAATCAAGAGTGGATGCCCATTCAACTTAGCCATCCAGGTGCCCTGCTCTTTATTGTGTCTAGAAGAAGAACAAGAAGAAGATTTTAACTGTGTTAGTGCATTTTAGATTTCTTTATGATCTTTCCATGTTTCTTGGTTGATTTTCATCTTTGCCTATGTAATTTAGCTCCATTTTTATCTCATGCTTGTCATTGTTATTTTTCATCTCCTCTTAATGTATTATAAAAAAAATGTTATAAAAATACTATTTTTGTTTTCATAGCATAAATTTTATTTTTTCCCATATCTTAAGGACAAAGAATATTTCTTTCCTACTAAATAATACTTTCAAAGTCATGTTGATTATATTTCATTGTAAATATCATTTCTGGTACAAAATTTTACTACTTTTCTCACATTTATTCTTTCTTGTACAGATATCATCAGGATACAATCTATGACACATCTATAATGGGAAAGATTGCGCTACTGAGACACCTTATACTTGTATAACTATAGAAGAGTGGCCATGATAGGGATGATAGGAAAGGAAATGTCCCTCATCATTTTAGAAAACAGCTATAGCGTGGTGTCTTCAGTCCCCTGGTCAGCAAAGATCTGATATCATCAACAAATGAGTGTTAACGGTTGGTAAAAATCAGCACACTGACTAATTTTGTTAAGCAGAAATTTCTTATAAAATTCAGCAGATAATTGATGAAAATCTCCTACTGCAGAAGTACTCCACCTTTAAGAGCAGAGGTGTCTGTGAGCATTTTATAGAAGATTGGGAGGAGAACAACAATTGCTGCTAGTTTACTTCTATTATGTCAGAAACAACCTCATCATACGTGTTTAAGCAGAAATAAGATATGGTTATTTCCCTTTAGGAATACTTCTACTTTTCACTATTTTCAAGCAGATAATTTATTTTTATAATTAGATATATTTGTGCACTGATTAACTTATTTAATTATTGATATATTAATGTATTTATTTATTAATTTAATTATATGCTGAAATTGGAATTTTAAAAAATAAGAAAATAATAAGTACGCTTTTCTTCCCCCTGAATCTCAAGTGGATCCTTAAAAGGCAAAGGCAATCCATGTCTAATAACTGATCTGCTAACAGTGACTCCTGGAAAAACCTAAGTTAAAGAAGAAATTCAAATCCACTTGTTTATTTTTGGTATATAGGAAAGTGATTGACTTTGTTTACTATAATGTATCCTGCTATGTTTTTTAACTTATTAGGCGAAGAAGAAGAAGAAGAAGAAGAAGAAGAAGAAGAAGAAAAAGAAGTAGAAGAAGAAGGAGGAGGAGGAGGAGGAGAAGGAGGAGGAGAAGGAGAAGGAGGAGAAGAAAGAAGAAGAAGAAGGGAGTCACTGATTTTTGCATTTATATGCCAATCTTGGATTACAAACTAGTACAGCTTTTAAATTTTTGTGCTACGAACACCTGCTCCATAGAAGACACTACACTCAGTAAGTTATCAGATGTGGTCTTTACTTAAACTGTAGCTACAGGAGCCAGTCAGTACACATTCAAGAAAAGGAAACTCACTATATTGCTTCTATTAATTGCAGTGTCACTCTTACCTAAAGTAAGTGTTTCTGAATTGGAGAGGCTCAAAAGTCCACAACCCCAAGTATCATAGTTCTATTTTTATGATTCCCCTGTTTGACAAGCTAAAACTATATTAGATTTTTGGAATCCTTATTTCCATGTATGAGATGCATTCTAAATTTCTAAAAATAAAAATGAAGTTTCTAAATTAGAATGTTTCCCTAATAAATCTATGTTCTATATGGACCCATTATTATGACCATTTATCAAAGTGTCACATTCTTTTCTCCATTTTCCTAAAAATCCCGTTCCATGCACCTGCTGCTAGAACTGAAGCTGCACTGAGGAAGATAACCCACTCCAATGTCAGCAGAGTTTTTCTTTGAAGAGACCTGTCAGTTTGTGTCAATTGCAGAAATTTGTGTCAATTTCTGAAGTCATTTCATATTTTCTTTGCATTACATCACTTTGCTCATGTCTCAAGCAACTGAAGATATACCTGAAAATTTATTGGACAAGACAGCTACCTTCCCAAGTGCAGATAAGCCTGAAAGGCAAACGTGAAAAACAGTCAATGTTCTAACAGCACCTAAAATATCTAACTGAAATGAAACAAAACTTTAATTTTTAAATTTAATTTGGTGTCATTACCATTGACTTTAAAAATCATAAATTGAACTAGAATTGACCTACACTTCACTTTCTGTTTTCCTAGCTATTTTTGTGAATCTTTGATTTAAACTTTATATATATTTTAATACCTATCTTTTAAGTAGTTGAATTTTATATTCAACAATAAAATAAAACCATTTGCTGTCTTGCACACAATGGTCTCTGTGAATTGAGTTGCTTTTCTCACAGTAGAGAAATGTGGAATATATTACTAACACTCATCACTTTTCTCTGAGGGAGGTGTAGTTGGGAAGAAGACTCGGTCCATGTAAATGTTATCCCATATCAGAACAGGCATCAGAATTTAACCAGATGAAGTGGTGTTTGGCTTATTTTCCAAGGCTACTTATTTGAAAACAAGTAAGTGCTGAAAGATGAGGGACTCCAAAACATCTTGCCAACTTGAAATTTTCCTGTCCCCCAAATTTAAGATTTTCTTGTCATCTATATTTATTGCTCTAAAGCAGGACTATTGAAAATTCAGCATACCATACTGAGTTAAGAATATAAGGATTAATATTCAGTATATGGACAGTATATGAAAGAATAGGTCTTTTATGACATTTCTTTTCATGAGTGAGAAGGGACCTAATAAATTACTTTATTAAATCTCTTACAAGTGAAGATAAATGTCATCAAGGGTTTAAGTTCTCATGTATTACATATAATGTACCGTTCTTCTGTCTATCTTCCTATATTTCTATATTTTGTCAACCTCATCCAATGGGCTTTACTTCATCATCAAATATGTTTCCCTTTAAGACAAAAAAAGAAATGAGGAATTGAGAAAAAAAAAATGCCTGATTTCACTTAGGTTGTTATTCTACTCAGTATATCTGTTTTTAGCTTACTTTTGCTATCATGCTTTTGTTCCTATAATTTTTTATTTCCAAGGGCTGAACAGGTGCATGTAGTGGCAGCCTTGACTTCCAATGTTGAATAAAAATTTAGACATGTTTTGGATCCTTTCTTATGCATCCTTTGTGTCTTTTTAGTTTTTCTTTGTCTGAAATGATATTGTTTCTCCCCAAACTTGCACCTGCTGTTGGACTCATTATCACCAAACACCCAGGTATAGAAATAAGACACAAAGATGGCATCCTGTACTCTTCTGTGACTCTCAAGCCGCAAAACTAACTAAATTCTAACAGAGTTTCTACATTTTTATTATCATGCCTATGTATGTCCATTTGCTACTGCCTTGGCTAACTCCTCATAGTATTTTACCTAGACAATTTTTTATAGTCCACTAAAGCAGTGATATCCAAACTGTTTCCTATCATCATGAAGAAATACATTTACATTATACACATACATAGCATACACATACATATACATTATACACATACATAATTAAAATAATACATACTGCTAAAATAAAAGTTTTAAAAGTATCCTTAATATATCATGCACACTGTTTTCTATTCCATTTCATTTTTTAAAAGATTTTTATTTATTTATTTGACAGAGATCACAAGTAGGCAGAGAGGCAGGCAAAGAGAAAGGAAGGGAGGCAGGGTCCCCGCTGAGTGGAGAGCCTGACATGGGCCTTGATCCCAGGACCCTGAGACCATGACGTAAGCCAAAGGCAGAGGCTTTAACCCACTGAACCACCCAGGCACCCCTCTATTCTATTCCATTTTTAAAGGCAAAATCAATTTTATAACCTCACTGATGTGTGGTTGCTACCAGCAATTTGAAAAACACTACAAAAGAATTGCCTTGTCTCCAGCTAAGACTCTGAGAAATGAATGTCTCCAGCTGTTAGCAAAGAGTTCTGTGTTTTACCTATACTTCTTCCATGCACATAACTTTTCTTCTGAACACCCTTCTTTCAGCCACTGGATGAAATCTAAACTCATCACAATATCTTGCAACCAGGGTTCTTCTTGCCTACATCATCAACCTCTATTTCATACTCCCCAAATTCACATGCTCAAACCATTCCATTGGACATCTCTATGTCTTTCTTCAGTAGTGTGCTTGGGAAACTGCCTTCTTTAATTCTTCTTATTTTTTACCCTTCATCTCTGCTCAAATATCTTTCTCCTCCTCTGTAAAGCTTTCTCTAATCCTCCCCAAATACAAGTAGTTACTTTTTCTTGGCACCACTGCTGTGTTTGTAAATAAAACATTCCTTGGGAGATACTCACAGAACTCACTCCCCAGAGATACTTCCATCTTGCCACCGTAGCCAGCAAGCATGGATTTATCATAATGGAATGATTATTTCCTTCTGATCCAATGTCCGCACATATGTTATTTCTCAGCAAGGAATTTTTGTACTTCTGTCCAGGAGTCATATTTCTTTATAAATAAGATTCTTCAATAGCCAGGGACAGGAGTTTCACTTCCATTTATGAAACGGTAAATGGTAGGGGGCTTGCTTTCCACCCAAAACAACTAAATAATTAGAAAACAAGGTTAAATATATGAAACAACTGTTTTCAACCACTGGATGGTGGGACGCACAGGAATGTGGTCCCGGATAGAGAAACAAATGAGGCAAAGCCTATAATCAACTTGGCTTTCTGCCAGCATGGAACTGACTCAGGTTCATAGAGTCGAGGTGAAAGATATAGGAGCTCAAGGAGATCAAGGCAGCTGGAATTTGGAATTTGGAGAAGAAGAAACTATTCAGGGAAAACTTTCTAGAAATCTACCTAAGAACCTCCAAAATTCTTACGCAAAATTGTAGGTTGACTACTAATCTGCATATGCACCCTGTGAAACTGCATAAGGCCTGGTAAAGATCAACTGTCAGAGAGCCATATCTTAATAGTTCCCAAGGCTCACACAGGGCTGGCAGACATGCAAGTTTTTACCAGCCATAGTAGAGAGATCTTGTGGGATACGTGAGGCACTCAATAGAGCTCTCAGAAGGGTCACACCTTAGAAGCAACGTTAAGCTAACCCTAGAGTAGAAGCTGTTTTAGAACAAAGTTTAAAACAAAAATAGAATCATGGTGTTCTACAAGTAAATGAACTCCATGCCAAAAAATCTTTAACACTCCTTAAAGAAAAATAAAAATTCAAAGTAATCAAGCCCCCCAAAGAGCCCTTCCCCACCCCTTATGACACACCCCCACCAACACCCTGCCCCTACAGACCCCTATAGAGTTCTGCATCAAATATATATATATATATGTACTTAGAGTGAATGATAGGGAGGAGAACAAGAAAAGGGCAAAAAATTTACAGGAAGAAATAATAACAAAAATATTTAAAATTCAATGAGTTATTAGCACAGAAATTCAAAGAAAGCTGCACCAGAAGACATCATAATCAAATTGTTTAAAACCAGTGAGAAAAACAAAACTTTAAAGTAACAAGAAAAAAATTGGCATTCTAAATGTAGGGAAAGCAAACTAGAATTATTACAAACTTCTCAGACTCAAAAATAATGAACAGAAATCCATAAAAGAGAAAATGGGTGAATAATAAGAAAAGTCAGTAAAATTAAAAGCTGGTTCTTTAAAAAGGTCAAATAGATTGATAGTCCTCTATACAGAATGATCAAGAAAAGGAAATAACCTCATAAGGAATGAAAGAGATGACATTATTACATATGTGAAATACTTCAAGTACTTTTGTACTTCAATAAAGTATAAAAATTGCTGAGAAAAATTAAAGATGACCTAAATAAATGGAGAAATGTAAAATGTTCATGAATTAGAAGATTCAATATTGTTAAAATGTAAATTCTTTCCCAGTTAATCAAAAGATTAATGAAATTCAAATAAAAATCTCAAAAGTCTTGTTTCTAGAAATTACCAAGTTTTTTCCTAATAATTATTTAGATTTACAGAAATCCTAGACTAGTCAAAATATTTCTGAAAAACAAAATTAAGAGACACATTATCAAATTTCGAAACATAAAGCTATAGTAATCAAGACAATGTGCTATTGGTGGAATTAGAAGTATATAATAATAATGTAAATCAATGGAGAAGAATAGAAAGTTCAGAAATATACTCACAGATAACAATGGTGTCAAGATTATCAATGGAGAGTGTTTTTTCAATAAATTTTGCTAGAACAATTAGAAAGCTACTTGAACAAAAAAAAAAAAAAGAAATATCACCTTGCCTCACATCATACACAAAAATTAACTTGGAATTGACCTAAATTTAAATGCTAAATCTATTAAACATATAGGAGAAAACAGAAGAGTAACCTTCCTGACTTGGGAGTAGGCAAAGATTTTCTAGAATAGACTCTAAAATCATGCATCATTAAAGAAAAAGAAAATGATTAACTCGTAAAAATTTTAAAACTTCTGGTTGTTGAAAAACATCATTAATAAAATAAAAAAGGCAAACCACACACTTGAAGAAATTATTTGTATTATATGAGATAACAAAGAACTTGAGACCAAAGGTGTATAGAAACTCCTACAATTCAGTATCAAGTAAACAATTAGCAAAATATCTAAACTTACTTATCAGAGAAGTTACACAAATGACTAATAAAGAAATGAAAAGATGTTCACCATCATTTATCTCTAGGGAAAGGCAACTTAAAATCATAATCAGGTGCTACTATATAGTGACTAAAATGCTCAAAATGAAAACAATTGACTATATCAAGTGTTGGCAAAAATATGTATCTAAAAGAATTGTCCTGTATTTCTTGTGAGAATACAGAATGATACATTTTGGAAGTCATTTTGGCAGTTTCTTTTCATTTTTTTATTTGAGTATGGTTTACATACAATGTTGCATTAATTACAGGTGTCCAACATAGTAATTCAATCTCTATACTTTGTGCTGTGCTCACCACAAGTGTAGCTACCATCTGTCACCATACAACGCTATTACCATATCATTGGCTCTATTCTCTACGCTGGGCCTTTTATTCCCATGACTAATTCATCCCATAACTGGAAGCCTGTATCTTTCCTTTTTACTCTTTTTATTCACCTTCCACTGCCTTCCCTCTGGCAATCACCAGTTTGTTTTCTGTAGTTACAGGTCTCATTCCCCTTTTTGTTTGTTTATTCTTTTTTTTTTTTTAAGATTCCATATATGAGTGAATCGTATTTTTTTTCTTTCTCAGTTTGACTTATTTCACTTAGCATAAGACACTCCAGGTCCATCTATGTTGTTGTAAATACCATATGATGCAATAATTCCATTACTGAGTATTTACCCAAATAAAATGAAAACACTAGTTCAAAAAGATATATGCATCCTAAAGTTTACTGCAGCATTATTTAACAGTAGCCAAGATTTGGAACCAACCATCCAACCTTCTTCTTCTAAAGAAGACACACACACACACACACACACACACACACACAATGGAACATTGACAGTTTCTTTTAAGCTAAATATACATTTACCATGATGCTGCAGTTTGATACCGAAGAGAAATTCAAACATATCTACATAAAGTCTGGTAAATAAATATTCACAGCAGCTTTATTCATTATAGTCTAAAACTGGAAACAATTCAATTGTCCATCAAGAGATAAGTAGATCAAAAAACTGTGTCGTATCTTACAGTGATATATTATTCAATAATAAAATAGAACAAACTACTGAGACACACAACATAGATGAATCTCAAAAAGCATTACACTGAGCAAAAGACGTAGGACATCAAAGAATATCTACAGTATGATTCATTTATGTGAAATATCACACCAGCAAAATTCATCTACAGAGACAGAAAGCAAATCAGTAGTTGCTGGGAGTAGAGGCTCAGCGTTGGGTGGGAGTAAATGTGGTATTTCTTGAGGCGAAGGAACCCTTCTATATCTTATCTGTACTGGTGGTCACGTGAATATATAAACTTGTCAAAATTATAAACTAATATATATTTAAAATGGTTGCATTCTAGGAATGCCTTTGTGGCTCAGTCGGTTAAGCGTCTGCCTTTGGCTCAGGTCATGATCCCAAGGTCTTGGAATCAAGTCCCGTATTAGGCTCTCTGCTCAGCCAGGAGCCTGCTTCTCCCTCATCCTCTGCCAGTCACCTGTTTAGGCTCTCTCTCCTGCTCTCTCACTCTGGCAGTGAAATAAAATATAAAAAAATGGGTGCATTTTATTGTACATAAATTATACCTCAACAAAGTGACTTAAAAAAAAAGGCACTTAACAACAATATCTTTATATATCAGTCTCTCATTTCTAACCAGTACATACTTGAAAATAATAACTATATATTATATTTCCAGCTACCAGTACTGCCCAGTGGAGAATATGAGAAACAGACATTTGATGAATAAAAGATAAATATGTAAATAAATGAATGAATGACTAATATATTCAGATAAAAGAATAAGGCAAAACTTTAAAAATAAACAATATTTTAGCAAGCATTATGGAAAGACTTTCTATCTGTTCCTCTGTAAACATACAACGAGATGATGCCTCAAAACCAACCATTAGAGACAATTAACTTTGGATAAGAGGCATTCCTTCATAAGATTCAAGAGGTTCTTTAAAAGATATTTTAAATTTATTTATTTATTTATCTTTGAATTCTTTATTCATTTGAGAGACCGAGTGAGCTGGGGGAGGAGCAGGAGAGAGGGAGAAGAAAACTTTGTACCAAGCATGGAGCCCAAAGTGGGGCTTGATTCTACAACCCTGAAATCATGTCTGAGTCAAAATGAAGAGATTGATGCCTAAGTGACTTAGTCACCCAGGTGCTACCAAAGATTCCAGTTTTTAAATGTATATACTTTTGAAAAAGGATAAAATATTGTGTCGTTAATACCAACTAATATTAACACATCAATTTTCTAGTATTTCCAGGAAGCAGCCTTTAGAATAGGTAAGAAGTTCTTACGTTTGCTTTGGACAACATAGAAAATGGGAAGTTTTATAGTCTTATTGCTGGAGATAATTGGCCCAAGTGGCATGTCATGGGAACATTTCCAAAGAGGATTCTTTGGGACAGTGGCCAACACTAGGCCTTTCTGTGTAAGGAGCCCAGAATGTGATGCTTCTCAAACTATTAACTTTCATTTCCTCAAAAATCCTATTTCTGGGTTAAAATATTCTGTTGTGACCCTTCCACATGATTTAACAAAACAGAAATAAATTTACTTGAACTTGGTAGTAGGGAAGGAAAACTACCCTTGAGTCTTGGAATATGTTTCTTTTCTTCCAGAATGTCCATGTTAAATACAAATCACGTAGATGGGACACATAATTCACTTAAAATTTTGTGTACTATGGCAGAGAAAATGTACATCAAACTGCATTTCATGTTCTTCTTCCTAGGACACAAGAAACACTAGTTCCCAGAAACTTTACAATTAGGTATTGTGCTGAACTAACTCTGGAAATTAACTGAGTCACTTGTGGAGACAGGGAAAAATCCTTTCAAAATTCTTTTGTCCCCCTCTTCTTCCCTTGCTTCGGTAATTGGTCACACTTGACCAAGACACTGGAGGCTGCATGGTTGGAGTACGTGGGTGGGCTGCAGAGCAGAGCACCCAACTGCCCTTGCCAGTCACCTTTGGACGTGTAACAAGATTAGAAACAACTTGTTACGCATAGTCAGCCAATGTTCTATATAAAATAACTACTAGGATTTCCTTTTTAAAAATCTATATTAGAATCACAAACATAAAAAGGGAAAAAACCTCTTGAATTAGGGAGGATAATGGGAGTTTCTTCAATGTTCCCCTCATTGGCCCATTTGGCTAAGATCAAGTGTAAAATAGTATCATTTCCTATTTTCTAAACTTGTCAATTTATTTCTACTTATTTTTAATATCATGGGAAGTTTCCAAATGCCTGACAAGTCTAATTACATTTGAAGCATAAAATCAGCATCATTGACAAATAAGTATACTAATTGAAATACAGTAAGATTTGTGTACATATATAAATATAAGACTTAACATGAAAGACTATGGAAGGTGGTAGGTATATTTTTTTTTTATCTTACTTGTTATCTTTCCAAATCCTTATTTATTTTACTGAACTATTTTACATCATAGGTCTATGTAAAATGTTTGTAAAATGCATCAAAGAAAAAGATGAGCCTTCTCAAGAAGTAGCTAACAAAAAAGATGACACATTTTTTCCAAAATATAATGTAATATTTATACCTTATACAGCAAAAGTCAGCAAACTTTAACTGAAAAGGGCAAGAAAGTAACTATTTTAGGTTTTGTGGGCCACATATAGTCTCTGTCAAATATTCCTCTTCGGGTGTGTGTGTGTGTGTGTGTGTGTGTGTGTGTGTCTATAAAAATATAAAAACCATTCTTAGCATGCAGCACACGAAAAGAGGCCAAGGGTCCCATCTGGCCCAAGGCTATAGTTTGTCTTCTGTCCTCTAAAGAGTTTGCTTCATTAATAGTTATAATAATGCTACCTTAGCACTTTTCTTTTGAAGTCATCATTTAAAGGAGAAGACAAATGCCTCAATAGATTTGAAAATTGCTGGATTTCTCTGAGTATTTGCATTTGCAAAACTCTCTATGCCCACGTAAAACTTTCTTTTGCCTAAAGGTTGAGCTCCTTATCTTTCCTTTGGTTATTGTTAGAATCTGGATATTAGTGAACAGTTATTACTAAATAATCTCACTGAAGGGTGTACACACAGTCATCGCGCAAGTAGCAGTGGCCCCGCCTCTCCCTAAGTCCCAGAAGCATCCAAGCTTCCAATTCTTGTATTCAAGCCACTTCCTCTTTATGTCCCTTTATAGAAAACACCTTATTATTCCAGACTTTGAGCTTCTAAAGAGGGACCCATAGTGCCTTAAACACTCTCCTTGGAGGTAAGTGTCTTCTATTCAAATAACTGAAATGTAGATGTCAGTAGGTGTTTAGCTAATTCTTTGTTTTTTTTAAATTTTGTTGCCTAGGATCGTGTTAAAGCATCTATATCTGCAAGAAATCAAGTATATTTGGGAAAATCTAAATGCCCCACAACAATGGAGGATCCTACCAACTCCTGATGTCAGCATGCCTTAAGTACTCTGTGGGGATTTCATGAAGTCCTTAAACATCAGGATCTAGGTCTCCTTTCATGCAGCATAAAGCTCTTGCAGACTGAGGGGCTGTTACATTACAGAAATCCACGTCCAGTACTTGGTAATGCCAGAATCCCTCAGAAATGAACTTCCCACGTCAGTTCGTAGGGAAGCAGGTCATACCAAAAAGAACACTAGCCTGGATTCAGACTGACAAAAAATTAAATCCTAAATCCACCCCCGTGTCCCCATTTATCAGCTGACTGACCTGGAGCAAAGGAATTTATCTTTCTGAGGCAGGATTTTTTTCCCCCATATGTATGGTTAATAATTCCCATCTTAAATGATGTTCAGAAGATTAAATTAAATAATGCACACAGGAAAAGTCAATCATAGTGGCTATGATTTCACGAGTTCTTGAAGACTTTGGGTTAGTCTAGCACCTTCCTGGAGTCCATATGAGATGAGGACTGATTAAGCATCAAGCCTTCTTACGCTGTGTCATGTGATCTAAATCAAGATCACATTGCAAGGTGGAAAAATATTATTTTATAAGACTTTCCTGTTTTAATTGAGATCTGTTACCAAGGGTTTCCCTCTATCTTTAATTTTCCTTGTATCTTTAATCTTTCTAACTTGGAACTTCAAGATTAGGTTAACTGCTTAGACTCTACTATTAACTTTGAACCACTATGTGAAGCTCTCAGATCCTAATCTACAACAGGTTTTATTGGAAGAAGATATTCCACTTGCCTAATAAATGTCATTTTACAAAGATATGTAGGAGATTATGGGGATGCTGGTCCTTTAACCATTGGGTTGACTCATACTGAGTAGAGAAGGATAGATTTCTCCAAGCATTGTAATTTCTTACCCAAACTGCCTGGTTATTCTATCCAAGGCTTACCTGCCTACCCTTCAGGACTTTTTAAGAAACTCTAAAAATAACCCACTTGGTGTATTCAAAACAAACCTACCAGATCCTCTAGTGAATCCCATGGTAAAAACTGATAGTAATAATAATAATAATAGCAAAAAATTCAATTAATGCTTATTATAGCATGCACATTAAAAAATTATCTCATCCGACATTTACAATAACTTTATTTTCAGTTGTACTCAGTTTAGCACTATGCTTGATCTTTCGTTCGCACAGTGTCCTGGAAGAACACTCAGGTAAAGCCTTGACTAAATTTGCTAAGGCCTTGGCAACCCCTTCTCGAAGTTGCTAGCCTCTGATTACACCTTCAGGTGCCTCCAGAATCATTAGTCTTCCACCTACCTGAACATAAATATCATCCCTGATCAAAGTCTTCTAAATCTCAGATGTAACAATAGTAGCTCAACTCAAGACACAGATCACAGTGCCATTTTGAAAAGAGTAACATAGAAATATGATTATCTCTTCAAAGGCTTTCTCTTTACTACTAGGAAGATTTGCCTTATGCCATCTAAGCTGTTGTTTAAGCCCTTGCCCCAGATGGGAAAAATAAGCAAATCAGGGTGTGGACTAAGGAGTTCTAACCTTGGTTGAAGTCTGCAAGATCTAGCTGAGTAATGGAGAAGTTAGAGCTGGCCCCTGATTACAAGTTTTGCAAAGAGAAATAGAAGTTTGGGTCACTTCAAGAAAAAAAAGTAAGAATGAAGTTTTACTACCCATGGATCTTTAAAGGTGTGCGACAATAATTAGGTAAGTCAGAAAGGGTGAATTTAGGAGCTGGAGCCTGAAAGTACTCTTAATACCACAAAAAATAGAGTAGAGTATTGTATATGGTACTTGCAAAAAATTTATGGGTGGTGGTAAGTTTCTTCTAGGGCAAAGCCACTTACATATTTAAAAGTAGTTACACTCTTATGCTCTTATTATGTGTGATTGAAGACCTTGCCACTGCCCCGTTTACTAGAAGGATTCCTTCCTGTTCTTACAGGTCCACTCCTGCTACCAAATCAATGATCAAATGCCAGTCTTGCAAACGAGCAAAGGCACAAGACCAACAGTACATCCTTGACTATAGTGTTCTCTCAGGTTCCCTAAGAGATTTCCAGTGTCTCAACTCAGGTTTATAGGGGATTTCCAATACTTCCAAGTTCTTATATCCCAACGTGGGACATTGGGCATATATCAAGATATCAGAAACCATCCAGAGTATCTCATCAGTGTCCAGGATGGATATTCAAATCACTAACAATCTTCCTAGAATACTCTGTATAAAGCTGTGATTAAGATTCTTTTTTCTAAAAAAAAAAAAAAAAAAAAAAAAAAAGATTCTTTTTTCTAGTCCACAGAGAAAAACAATAAATGTTGTGTTTCTGACATGGAAAATGCCAGAGTCCCAAATACTACCTGCCTGGAATAAAATGTTTCCCTGTTGGATTTTTTTAAAACATACCTTAAATTAGGAGAAATGGATGCTTTTATAAGACCTTTATTTTGTGCTTTCCCAAGGAAAATATTCTATCAGTTCCAAATAAAAGCAGCATTTTATCATTTTTTATTCAACATTATACAAACAAGTTTCTTTTTCTTTTTTTTTAAAGATTTTATTTATTTATTTGACAGAGAGAGAGATCACAAGTAGGCAGAGAGGCAGGCAGAGAGAGAGGAGGAAGCAGGCTCCCTGCGGAGCAGAGAGCCCGATGCGGGGCTCGATCCCAGAACACTGGGACCATGACCTGAGCCGAAGGCAGTGGCTTAATCTACTGAGCCACCCAGGCGCCCCACAAACAAGTTTCTATTAAAGTCACAATTGTCCTTAATTTCAGGTACCATTTAAAAATCTCATGAACACAGATTTTTTTTTATACAGTGTTTGAAAAAAACACTGTATAAGATTTAAACTTTCTTCCTTTAAGTTGTTCTAGATATGGACTAAGAATGTGGCATAGTCTCTAATTACCTCCTGTAACTATTAGGAATCAAAACTTAAAAAAAATATATTGATCTTAGAGAGACAGAGAGAGCATGCTTGTGCACAGGTGTGAGTGGGAGGGTGTAAAGGGAGAGGGAGAGAATCCCAAGCATGCTCCATGCAAGATGAGTGCTGAGCTCTATCCTAGGACGCCAAGATCGCCACCAGAGTTGAAATCGTTAGTCTGACGTTTAACTGACTAAGCCACCCAGGTGCCTGTAGGAATCAAAACTTTTAATTAAGCATGGAAACAGAGAATATAAACAGAAAAATGGTGGAGGCACCTACAGAATTCATCATATCCTCAGAACTATACCATCCTGTTCTGAGAGCCTTCTAGTGAAGGCAGTTTCAAGTTATTTTAATAACTGGAGATAAAATTTAACTCTCAGACAAGCTGTGAAGTTCTTCCTTCTGACTAGCATAAATCCCTCTTGCTGCAGTTTTAGCTCACCTCCTGCAGCTGGATCCTTTGTGATCAGAAAGAACAGCTGGTCTCCATCATCCTTATAATAACCATTCATATTCCCAAAGTTATATTGCCCTTGGGCTTCCTCTTCTCTAGACTAAAAAGCCCTGTTCCTTTAACCTTTCCTCAGAGGTCCTATTTTTCAGCCATTTCATCATTCCTGTTGATTGCTTCTGGACTCTCTCCAAAGTCTGTCTCTTCTGTCAGTTGTGCTTTCCTCAGACCAGAGCAGGATTTGACTGAGGACCTTGTCACTGAGAAAGGATCACTACCTGTTCTTACAGATGGGCTTCTGCTAACAGAACGATGAAGATCAAAACCCAGACTCTCACAAAACCCTAAATTGCCCTCCTATTCCTACTGCTACCCCCACTCTCTGCCCTCCCACTCTCAGTAGAGGTGGAATGCATTTGCTGCAGGAAAATTATGAAATGGGGCAAGTCAGGTTTCAGAGACATATCATCTTTGCCTTCAGCATCTTCCCTTTCTCACGCCTCCCATTGCTGTCTCTGACTTTGCTGGGTTATCTTTCTCACCAGCCTTTGAACATTTACAAATCTACATGTATAGCCTTTGTAGCAGCTCCCTGCCTCATGGAAAGCCCTCCAGATATCTCTTTTCATGCCCCCCTCTTCCTTCCCACTTTCCCCATGCTATGAGGGCTCCTTTCAGTGCAAGTAAAAGAAATTCAGCTCAAATTATTTATAAAATTATTATTTGAAATTTTGTGAACTTCACATAAATGTTATAATATATGTATTTTTCTACAATTTTCTTGTGCTTCCAATCATAGTACACTCATGAATATTATCTATGTAGATCCATATACCTAAAGTTCATTTATTTTTACTTCTGTTTAGCATTACAGCATGTAAGTTATTGCTGTTGTTGAACTTACTTGTCAATGAACAATGAGATTATTTCCAGATCTTGTTATTTTAAACGAAGCTGTTATGAAATTTTTGTAGTATTTCTGTGTACATATGTGCAAGATTTTCTCTAGGGTATATCCCTAGGATTGGAATTACTCAGCCACTCAGTCATTCAGTATGTGGAGTTTCTCTCTCTCTCTCTCTCTCTCTCTCTCTCTTTTTTAAAGACTTATTTATTCATTTGAGAGAGAGCAAGAGAGAGCATGCAAGCATGAAGGGGGAGGGGGAAAGGGAGAGGGACAGACTCTTAAGCAAACCCCATGCTGTGTAAAGAGCCCATTACAGGGCTCCATCTCACAACTGTGAGTTCGTGACCTGAGCTGAAATCAAGAGTTGGACACTCAACCAACTGAGTCACCCAGATGCCCACATATGTGGATTTTCAACCTTAACAGAGTTCAATAATTTTCCTAAGTGGTTGGAACCATTTACATTGCCACCAGCAGTGTATGAGTTCTTATTGCTCTACTTCTTCTCCAACATTTTTTACTGTCTGATTTTTTATTTTGCAAATCTGAATGGACTAAATGATATTCTAGTGAGTTTTCTTTTTTTCAAACCCCAGTGTGGGACTTGAACTCACAACCCCAAGATCAAGACCTGAGCTGAGATCAAGAGTTGGAGGCTTAACCCACTGAGCCACCCAGGTGTCCCTCATTGTAGTTTTAATTTGCATATCTCTGAGTGAGTAATATCAAGAATCTTAACATGTATTCATTAAAAATTGTGTTTTTCTTTTGTTTAATTGTTCACCTATTTTTTTCTCAGCTTGTTTATCTTTTTCTGTTGATTTACAGAAAGATTTTATATATATATATATATATTCTAAATAAGTATGTGGGTATGCACATTCTAGACATTATCCAATACATGTGTTGCAAAATAGCAAATGGCATATCTTTTATTTTATCTGTTTTCTTTGATTAACAAAAGTTTCAAATGTGGCAGATGATTTTTTTTCACTTGTGCAGTATGCTCTTAGAGTCTTATTTAAGAAATCTTTCCCTAACTCAATATTATAAAGATATCCAAATACAAGAATATATTTTTTAAGTTTTAAAGTTTTTATTTCATGTTTAAATTTTTAATTTATTTGGCATTTACTTGTGTATGGTATGAAATAGGAATTCAGTCTATTTTTATACATGAATAAAAAATTTTCACTCTAGGGGCACCTGGGTGGCTCAGTGGGTTAAAGCCTCTGCCTTCAGCTCAGGTCATGATCTCAGGGTCCTGGGATCGAGCCCCGCATCGGGCTCTCTGCTCAGCAGGAAGCCTGCTTCCTCCTCTCTCTCTCTGCCTGCCTCTCTGCCTACTTGTGATCTCTCTCTGTGTGTCAAATAAATAAATAAAATCGTTAAAAAAATTTTTTTTTCACTCTATCATTTATTAATCCATTTATCTTCAATGCCAGTTCTGTCATACAGTAAGATTCCACATATATGTAGATCATATTTTGGACCTCTATTCTGTTCCATTAATAATTTGTCAATTCAAATATAATTCCTCATTGTTCTAACTGTCTTAGAAAAGTTTTTTTATTATTTTATATATATACTATTATTTATATATATTATTTATATATATTATTTTATTATATTATTCTTTTTTCTAAATGTCCTTACTCTTCTTGGTCCTTCGCTCTTCCACTAAATTTTAAATTCAATTTTTCAATCTACACACACACACACACACACACACACATGCAGAACCCTATATTTTGCCTGGAAATGCATTGCATCCATAAATGAATTTGTGGACAAAATGACACATCTTTAAGCTGCTAAATCACTCAATCCATAAATATGGTGTATCTTTCCATTTATTGGTTTACTTTCATGTCTTTCACTAAATTTTTTTTTAAGATTTTATTTATTTATTTGACAGACAGAGATCACAAGTAGGTAGAGAAGCAGGCAGAGAGAAAGAGAGGGCTGAGCAGAGAGCCCGATCCTGGGCTCGATCCCAGGACCCTGAGATCATGACCTGAGCCAAAGGCAGAGGCTTAACCCACTGAGCCACCCAGGCACCCCTCACTAAATTTTTATAATGGTCTTCATAATGGTTTATATATCTTTTATTGTATTTGTTCCTAGATACTTTATTCTTTTGTGTAAAAAAATAAATGTTTTAAAATAATGTTGCATTTATTAATGGTTGCTGCCAGTGTATAAAAATACAATTGAGTTTTCATCTCGAATTCATTAAATTTGCTAAGCTCTTAATAATCCTTGTTATCTCTACATTCCTTTTGATTTTCTATTTCAACAACCATGCCATCTACATATGAGTTTTAATTTATTATTCCTTGGAATCTTCCTTCTTCTTATCCTATTCTATTATTGCAGGAAAAGACTGAAAATAAATGGTGGTAAGAGGCATTATTAGTTCCTCTTATTGGTATTAAATTTTTATTATCAATTATATTTACTATAAAGCTTTCTATAGATACTATAATATTCCCACATATTCCTAATGTTCTAAAAAAATTTAATGTCATGAATCAGTATTGAATTTTATTACATACTGTTTCTGCATCTAAGAAATAATGTTTCTTGATTTGATTACATTTGTAGTTTTTCTAACATTAAACAAGTCAGGCATTCCTGAGGAAACCCATTTGGCCATGATGTATTATGTTTTTAATGGATTGCTGATTTTATTTTGCTAATATTTTGTTAATATAATCTAGTTTCATAAATTATATTAGCTAATAATTTTTCTTTTACTTTTCTTGTCTGTTTTTTTGTGTTAAAGTTACATTAAACTCATAAAGTGAATTTTGGAGTCATTCTATTTTTTTATTCTCTGGAGGATGTTTTGTTAGATTTTAATGATCTGTTTCTTGAGTATGTGTATAACCTCAGTTATAAATTAGGACTTTTCTTTCTACTTTGAGGAAAAAAGGACTGTTGATTACTTAAAGTTGTAGAACTTATTGTATAAGTTTGTTTATTTAGATTTTTTTTTCAGTTTAATTTATTTATTTTTCAGCATAACAGCATTCATTCTTTTTGCACAACACCCAGTGCTCCATGCAAAACGTGCCCTCCCTATTACCCACCACCTGTTCCCCCAACCTCCCACCCCTGACCCTTCAAAACCCTCAGGTTGTTTTTCAGAGTCCATAGTCTCTTATGGTTCGCTTCCCCTTCCAATTTTTTTTTTATAAACATATAATGTATTTTTATCCCCAGGGGTACAGGTCTGTGAATCGCCAGATCTTTAGGGAATTTGCCCATTTTATCTAAACTTTAAAATTTATTTCCACAAAGCTGATCATAACATTCTCTTGTTATATTTTAATGTCTGCTACATCTGCAACTTTATCAAAAAATTTCCTTACTGTTTCTGATGTCTTTTTTTATATCAATCTTGATCAGTGTTTAATAATTTTATTTTTCTCAAAAAACTTTATTTGGACTATACTGAACTTTCTATTTTATTGTTCTACTGTATTCTATTATTACTATGATTTCTTTCCTTTACTTCATTTACTTCATTTCCTTTACTTCATTTACTTAAAACCTTTTTTAAGGTTTTCTTTTACTATTTCTAAAGTTAGTTATTTAATTTTGATTTTCAACCTTTCTTTTGTCCTTATGTAAGTATTTAAATCAATATACAGCCCATTCATCTTCCTTACTGGCACAAAAGTAATGATAATATCAAGGTTATCTTAACATTCAATTTTGATTATTTTCTAATTTCCATTACAGTTTATTTTTGATCCATTACAGTTTCTTTTTGGTCCGTAAATTATTTGGAGATAATAAAATTTAAAATATTTAATTATTTAGTCATTATATATTTTTGTTATAACCTATTTGTCCTGTGGTGATGAAGTTTGAATAATAGTGTTTTAAAATTTACTGAGATTTGTTTTATAATGGTCAGTTGCTTCTGATATTCAGTATGAGCTTTAAAAGCAAGCATGTCCTCCAATTTTTGAAATTTAATGTTCTACACAGATTGAGCTTATTTACTATGCTATTCAAATTTTCTTTACCCTTACTAATTTTTGTCCACTGAATCTACAGATAACTGAGAGAGGAGAATTACTTTGCATTATGTCACTTTTTTCTTGTAGTTTATCATTTATTTGCTAGATACAGTTTGTGACTCTTACTAAATTCATGTAAGGTATCTCCTCCTAGTGAGTTAAAGTGTTTATCATTAGGAAGCAATACATTTATGTCTGGTAATGTTTTTTGCCTTAAATTTTAATTTGTCTAATCAAAATACAGCATTACTGGTTATGTCATGTCAATATCTTTGTGTGGCATCTTTTTCTAAGTATTTCTATGAAAAATATATTCTTATTCAGTGTGTAACTTATAAGAGCATATATATGTTTATTTTAATATCTATAGTATTTTTTTAAGATTTTATTTATTTATTTGTCAGAGAGAGAGCACAAGCAGGCAGAGTGGCAGGCAGAGGCAGAGAGAGAAGCAGGCTCCCCTATGAGCAAGGAGCCTGATATGGGACTCAATCCCAGGACCCTGGGATCATGACCTGAGCTGAAGGCAGCTGCTTAACCTACTGAGCCACCCAGGCGTCCCTATAGTAATTTTAATTGTGTATATATATATTTAAACCCATCCCAATGATAATCTTTTCTCTTAGTTTAAAAATATAATTTACAAACTGACACCAGTTAGAATAGCCAAAATTAACAAGACAGTAAGCAACAAGTGTTGGAGAGGATGTGGAGAAAGGGCAACCCTCTTACACTGTTGGTGAGAATGCAAGTTGGTGCAGCCACTTTGGAAAACAGTGTGGAGATTCCTTAAGAAATTAAAAATAGAGATTCCCTATGACCCTGCAATTTCATTACTGGGTATTTACTCCAAAGATAAAGATGTAGTGAAAAGAAGGGCCATCTGTACCCCAATGTTCATAGCAGCAATGGCCACAGTCGCCAAACTGTGGAAAGAGTCAAGATGCCCTTCAACAGACAAATGGATAAAGAAGATATGGTCCATATATACAATGGAGTATTATGCCTCCAATAGAAAGGATGAATACCCAACTTTTGTATCAACATGGACTGGACTGGAAGAGATTATGCTGAGTGAAATAAGTCAAGCAGAGAGAGTCAAGTATCATATGGTTTCACTTACTTGTGGATCATAAGGAATAACACGGAAGACATGGGGAGATGGAGAAGAGAAGTGAGATGGGGGAATTCGGAGGTGGGGACAAACCATGAGAGACTCTGGACTCTGAGAAACAAACTGAGGTTTTTGGAGGGGAGGGGGTGGAGGTAAGGTAAGCCTGGTGGTGGGTATTAAGGAGGGCATGTATTGCATGGAGCACTGGGCGTGGTGCATAAACAATGAATTTTGGAACACTGAAAAAATAAAATAAAATTCAAAAAATATATATAATTAAAATGTTGCAAGTTAAAGTTTACCTTTATTTCTGATATCTTTTTTTGGTTTTTTTGCTTTCTACTTTTTCCTGTTTCTTCCTTTGTAACTTTTTTCTTCTTTGTTTCTTTCAACGAATTTTTGCTTAGATCTTGTTTTGTTTTGGGGCGGGGGCAGTTCTGCACATTTACTTTGGCATTCATGTTTTAAGATTTTTTTTTTAATGGGCCAGAAACAGTGGATAAAACTCTAGTAGGTCTGTGGTAGTCATGACAGTTGACAGCTATTTGCCAAATATTTCCAGCTCCCTTTCTTTCAGTGCGATGGCACAACTGTACTTTTTAAAAACTCTTCTTTGAACTTTAGGCTTCTCCAAGTGACCTCTCTGGACAAACATATTGAACAAGGGAGTGATGGTTATTTTTGAAGCAGAACTTTTAACATCAGTGCACCACTCGGACGTTCTTTTCCTTCACAGGGTATTTGCTGAAGCATGCATTAGGATGAAATATGTCTGTCTCAGTCTTGAGCAGTCTCCCCCTTCTACTATCAGGTATAGACAAAAAGTTGGTTAGGTATTATAGTGTGACTGAAAAATAAATCACGATAGTGTGAAGCCATTAGAAATTTGGTGATGTTTGCTAAAGAAGCATTATCTAATCTTTTTTTTTTTGCTACTACACCAACTCTCATCTTTCTCCTCAAAAAATTACTTTGGTCAATTCTTATAAGTGAGCAGATTTCAAAAGCTTGTATTTATATTATCATTGCTGGAAGTCAATGTGTGTGTGTGTATGTATATAATATATATATCAAATGATATTCAACCAATCCCAACAATAAACCTGGAGAGTGGAGAAATGTAGTACTTTATAAGAGAAAAAAATTTCCACGTGAATCATTAATTTTGAGAAGTGATGATTATCTACTTGGACATCCCTGATGACCAGATTTACATTTTAAACTATTAAACCTTCTATCAGGATGACCTTAGGCATCCCAAAGGTTAATCATCAGAAGGCCATATTCAGAGGGCCTGATGGCTGTCATTTAGAGAAGATACTGTAGGCCATCTAAAGAAAAAAAATTAACTTACAAACTGAAATAATATAAATTTGACCCAAACGGAGAACAAAACTTCATCCCCAGAAAAAAGACCCTTGAGCAAAAGTAATTTAGAGTTGAGTACTAATTCCTACACACTTTTGATGTGACCAGTGCTTTTTTTCTTTAAGAATAGTATATCGAAAAGAAGCCCCACAGAATAAGAATAAGTCAGACATTTGTTAATAGCATGGGCCCTGGTGGCAGACTGCCTACTTTCAAATTAGGCATTTCCACTAGCTAGCTGTGACCCTAGATAAATTACTTAACTTCTCTGAGCCTCAGTGTCTTCCTCTCTAAAATGGGGATACGACCAGTATCCACTTGATGGTGATGTTGTGTAGTTTCAACAAATAAATACATCTAAAGTGCACAGACTGATGACTAGTACACAGTCATATATTTTCATTTCAATAACATTAGCTATCATTATTACTTGAATCTAAACCTTCTAATCTTTTATAAATATATATATATTTTTTTAATTTCATGAAATTCTTTACTATCTTTCTAAATCTGCAACTTGCACAATGTATTATACTGTACCCTCATGCCTATGTAACCCAATCAAAGATTCCTAAGATAAAATTAAATCATATGTATCATCAATTCCAGTCATCTCCTTATATCAACAGTGAAGTGAGACACCCTCAAAGCAAATTTATCCATCTACATTTATTTTATAAATTATTAACATATTTGAATATCTCCATCATATTTACAGTTGCCTGGTTAATAAATATTTGTTCAACAAATACCTGGATCAAAAAACCCACACACAAATACTTGGATCAATCAAATATACCAATATTTTATGAATTCAAAGAAGGTAACTTTAACCAAAGAGGTCCAGCAGTCTTTATTTGGTTGATTTTTAATTTTGACATTTTTTGCCTGAGTATGTATATTTGGGATATCCTTGGGGGGTTTTACTGTGAGTTCACTTGCTTTTTCACATATTGTTTCTAGATTTCCACATCTAGACTAAGAGTATGATATAGTATTTCAGCCAGCAATCTGTAGTTCAGAAATTCTTTTCTAAAACAAATTCCTGTAGAAAGATGCCACCCACACATTTTCAAAGGGAAGGTTAATGAGACAGAGTGAACTGGGATTCTGGCTCTATGCCTCCCCCAAGACTAGATTTCAGTCTAGAGACACTGCAAAAAAAAAAGAGTAAAATTAGTTAGGTAAGATTCACCTGTTGTGCTCCAATTAGTGGGAAAACCTAAGCCTTACCTAAGCCACACAAGTTCTATTATGCCTGTTACTATTTTCAACACATCCAAATACTATATATGCTAGTCAGATTCCAGATGAGGTAGTAGGATCTAAGTACTAGTTTAATTCAGCAACCAAGTCTATTGCCTATCAGGCACTGCTAAGGATGTGGAGGTGAGAACACATGTATCTGCCTCTGAGGAACTTTCTATCCAGGGTTTGAAGTTTGACAGCTCTATAAAAACTCACTTTTCCAATAACTAATCCAATAACGCATTAAGTGCCAACAACATGAAGGATGGTGGGTGGCTTACCCTTAGGATCAGAGGTGCCTTCTGGAGAAAAGGAGGCCCGGACTCCATCCTGAGGATCAGTATGTGTTAGGTAGGAAGAGAAGAGGGAAGAGCATGTTAGGCAAATTTATATTTGCACCAGCCACCCCGTCACTGGGTGGAGAGATGGGCGCAAAAGAGCATTCTGTAGATAATGGGAGACACTGAGGTATGGTAAGCCTAGAGAAACATACTAAGATGTTTAGAAGGTAGGGTAAGCACGCTCACCTGTGCTTTGGGGCACAAGGCACACTGCAGTTTTAGGGTCTCCTCTTGTGGGGTGGTGCCATATGATTAGTTCTGGCCAATAGGCTGTAGGCAGGAAGAACAGATGTCACTTCTGGGCCAAATTATGGGAGGCTCGGTGTAACCCATCATCGTTCTGTCCTCTGCCAGGATGTTTGTGGAGGTATATGTATAGACAAAGATCTTACAAAAGCAATGATGGGTGAAAAGCTGAATCTTCACAAGGAGGCTAATGCAGAAGACTTCTGGTATCTTTCATAGCTACAGTATAACCAGGTTATGTTGACTAAAATGGAGCAGTCAAGATTTAGTCTTGGGTATAAATGGTGAAGAAGGGAGAGGACATGAGTGTGGTTCCCTTGTTTCTGGTTTGATAATTGGGTGATTGAATGAGAGGAAAAATTCAAATGTAAAAACTAGCTAAATGAATTTGGAAAGACATAGAAGTGGCAATCTGATGACCTGTAGACTTTGAAGTACCTCTGTGTCATCCCGGTAGATGTGTTCAGCCAACACGTAGGTCCATGAGCCGGAAGCTCAGTGGGTTCTCAGGGCTAAAAATACAGATTTCAATGTTGTCTGTACGGTAGCTACAATTATGAGAATAAATAAGATCATCCAAAGAAGCTGTGAAGCAATTATCTAATGAATTTAGGCTAAGCAAATATTCTAAACTTCCAAAGTCAATTTCATCATCTCAATTACTGAGTTTGGCAAAACACACTTTTAATTTAGAAAACAAAAACTTTCACTGAGAGTTGCCATCCTCATAATTAGCAGTAAATTATTTTTCCTTAGCTTCAAATGAAGACTAAAACAAGAACTCAATGGACTTTTCGTATTACTGCCATGCAAGTCAGGTTTTTTTCCCTACCTCTTCCTAGATTTGGGTACTTTCTTTGTCTATCCAATAGATATTTCACATTAATTTTTTACTCTATGTTATTTTTCCATCTCTCCATGGGTCTGGAATCCTGGTTTTATCAAGCTTCAATGCCACATAATCAGTAAAAAAAAATGTTAACTTAGGGGGGCTCCTGGGTGGCTCAATGGGTTAAAGCCTCTGCCTTCGGTTCAGGTCATGATCCCAGAGTCCTGGGATCGAGCCCCGCATCGGGCTCTCTGCTCAGTGGGGAGCCTGCTTCCTCATCTCTCTCTCTGCCTACCCCTCTGCCTACGGGTGATCTCTGTCTGTCAAATAAATAAATAAAATCTTAAAAAAAAATTGTTAACTGAGGTGTGAACCAAAGTCTCCGAAGCAATATTCTTTTTAGAGGCCATTACCAAAAAAAGTGAACATAAAGATTATTGACAACTGTGAGTATTTCTCTTAAGCATATCAACCTTGCTAGTATTATCACAGAAAATACTACACTCTTCTTTATTTTTTAATTACTTTTTTATCTTCTTCTCTTCCTTTTTCTCCTCCTCCTCCTCCTCCACTCCCACTAAAATGTGAGCTCAGAGATAAGAGAGCTTGCTGGCCTTTTTCACCATTATATTCCCAGCAATGAACCTGGCACAGGGCAGGTTTTCAATCAGCATCTGTTGAGTCTATTGAATGAAAGGATAACATAGCATAATAAAATAATCACCTTATTATTAGTGTGAGAGTTGTCTCCTATATTAGTCTCCTATATTAGTGTGAGAATATGATCACTCTTTGTTATAAAATAGAAATGTTAAAATGTTAAAGGGTATTTAATCCTTCCATCTCTCATTCTCACCTTTCACTCACATGAAGATCTAATTCTTTGGCAAATTCTATTTATTGTGCCTTCAAAATATATCCCAGATTTGACCACTTCCCCAAACTGTGCCACCCTCCTCTGAGCCCCCCCCCCCCCCCCCCGCCTCTTTCTCCCCCTGGATTACCACTGTAGCTTCCTTACTGGTCTTGCCACTTCTCTCCTGCCTGCCCAGCCTCCCCTTCCCATCCACTCCAGGCTAATTTTGATATAGAGGTCAGAGTGATAGTTCAAAAATGTAAATCGGATCCCATCACTCCTCTGCTCAAAGGCTTTCTATCTCACTCAAAATAAAGGTCAACACTGTTACAAAGGCTCACTGGGCCTTACTACAGCTGGCCAGTTGCCACCTTTTTGACCTTCTCTCCTGTTGCTGTCAAGAGATGTCATCTCTCCTGTTGCTGTCCCTTCTTTCTAGCTATATCAAACTTCTGGCTTTTCTGAAAAGACCTCATGTATGGCTCCACCTCAGGACATTTGCACTTGCTATTCCCTCTGCTTGAAAGACTTTGCTTCCAAATAACCGTAGGGCTGACTCCCTCATGTTTTACAGGCTTTCACTCCAACTCCTTTTCTCCGCGAAGCATTGCTTGACTGCCCCATATAGAATCTCAGCGCCCTCCTCTGCACTCCCCACTTCCTATCCCTATTTGTTCTCAGAGCATTATCACCATCCAAATTTATCTGCATATTTATTTATTGTCTTTCTCCTGTGATAGAACATAACCTCCATGAAGACAGAGTTTTTGCCTCTTTTGTACCTGGTGTATCACCCAAAATAGGGTTTGACCCAGAAGAGACATAAAATACGTTTTTTGAGTGAATGAACTGTAACTCTAAACGCCTAAACCTTGGATCAACTCTGAGTCAATGAGAACTAATATAATCAGTATCTCAGAAGCCCCCAAAAGACAGGGGTATGGCAAGCTGGGAGGTAATTTTCAATTCTAAGATAATTTTCAATTCACCATTCTGGGCTATGACAGAACCTCTCAGTTCACATGATCTTCAGGCTCCTTTTTCCTGTCTAAATCTTGTAAGAGAAAGTTTCAACCATACAGCTGGTCCTAAACCCTAACCAGCCTGACTGGGGCCCAAGAACATGACGTCTGAAAATTATTAGTATTAAGTAGTGTTTTCTCTCACCACCTAAACTAAGAGTGTAGTAGAATAACAAGTCCAATGATACGACGAATTTTTGCTGCTTTTGTTATTATTGTTTTTTTCTTTTTTAGTGGTGGCTTCAGTGTAGAATTCAGTGTATACAGTGCTTTTATCAAAATTATTTTAGTATTGTTGATGTGAGAAGAAGCAAGAAGGTGAGTGCATCAGTAAAATTATGATAAATAGTCTTCAAGGAAAATTATAAGTTAGGTTCTAACATAATCTAACTTGTACTTCTTAAATATTTTAAATACAATTTATATGCTATAACTTCACAAAAGACTACGAAGTCTGAGTGCTATGTAGGCTTCGAAATATATTTTATCTTCATTATATTGATGTCCTTATGTTTGCAGGTAATCATAGCATTTTCTATAAAAATATAAACATCTTGAGGACACTTTCACAATTTTCAATATTAACTGATACAAGCTGCATTTTGGTAGCTAAGACAAACAAATGAAATGAGTTCTCCAGAGTTTCTACAAGCCCAATTCCCAAAAAACAAACCATTAAAATAATAAAATACAAACTCAGCTCCCCCTGGAAGACAAGAATATAAAGAAGTTTACACAAAAATTTAAAATAAATAGATGTACACACAAAACCATCAGTTTAGCCTTAAACTCAGACTGAAAGTATTTGCAGTTAAAACCATTCATCAGATGTCTATCAGAGAATGTTTGATCTACTGCATTGAGTAGAAGATATTCAAGAACAGAAATGTATATATTCCCTAGTGGCTAAATCAATAGGTAGTATAGGCAATTTGGTATCTCATGATAGATATCTATTTGTTATTCACTTTTTATGCACAGACGTAGGTGGTCTTGGTTGCAGACCCACACTCTAGATAGAAAATGTTTGAGGACACTTAGAGCTCCAAACCTCAGCTGTTATGAAATTGCAGGGCTAACTTGCTCGAGGATAGTTCAGTGGTGGGGCTTGGCCCTGAACTCATTATTCAGTAACCAAAACCACCTGAACAAACACAAAAGACAGATAACACTTGCAAGTAATTAAACTAAGAATTGAACTAGGACTTTAATTCAGGACTTATATTTTATAAGCTGGGATGACAACTCACTCCCCCACTCCGGATTATTTGGCTTTTCCCCTTGTATAAAACAAAGATTCATAGAAGAGAATACTGGGTTGCATACCCCCTTTTCATGGTATTTTCCTAATTTTATTCCTTTGAAATAAAATAATATATTTCATACTAATATCCATAGCTTTTTTTTTTTTAATTAGCCACATGCTTTTGAACCCTTCCAATACCCCTACAGGATGAGTTATTTTTACTGCCACTTTAACTGAGGATTTTGCTTCTAAGAAAACTTAAATAAGTTGTCATATCCGCGGCAGGTGACTAAAGAGAAGGTTCATCTGACAGGAATGCCCTGGTTTTTCACCACCACCTTGCCATTTCAGAGTGCCTAGAGATCTCATTCCCAACCCCACACCCCAACACACACACCCACCACACAAGGAGGTGCCACAGCTCACCCTTCCCCAAGGACCTGTGGCATCCTGGCTTATCAAAAGAGTTAACTCACTTCCCTGTGCGGAAAGGGCCTGTTTGAAGAAATCTGCTCCCTTCCTGACTGGAAGGGCTTTGGGAAAGCCTAATCTTCAGTGACCTTTTGGAAAATCCCAACCTTCAAGCCAAAAGGCCCTGAATCAGACGCCAGCTTGCGCAGTGCACCTCCTGGCTCTCCTGACCCAGTGCCAGCAGTTTTACAAGCGGCCCACTCGGTTTTAATATCCTCCCTGGGCACCACCTAACACTCGTGCTCTGGGTGCAGAGAGACTGGGATCGGCCGGCCAAAGGGAAGCACGCAGGGGGATTAAAAAGTACCCTGCTCCTGCTTGAAAGTTTGTAAAGAAAGTACTGAACATAGACTTCCCATAGTATCAAAAGGAAAATTTATGCATCGCCTTTGAGTTCAACTTCTCCATTAAAGCTTTTTCCCTATAATCTAGGGAGTTCTTATCTTGGTGACTTATGATGTTATGGAGGGGCTCATGCATGGAAAATGTCAATAGAAATAGTAACTCTGGAAGGGAAGGGCCTCCTAATTAGTCCCCATTTAGATTTTATGATGGCTTTGAGATCTGCTCATCCTGACAGTGCGCACTGTGGTTACATATTGTTCTAGCCTGAGGGAACCATAGGAAAATCCAGATTTATTGTACCTATCATACCAGCATATTTCATTTGCCATTATGAGCAGCCATCTCGCAATGATGCAGGAGTATTTATTACAGATTAAATTGTAGGACCTGGATGGTTTAGTGAGGTTCTTGAGGTATCATTTATGTCATTAACTGGCTCATTATCAGATCTGCAAATCTCCATTCTTCTCTGAGCCTTCTGTTTGAGCACGGAGGCTTCAGGGCTCAGGCAGCTTAGGGGGGCGGGGGGGGGGGGGCTGCGTATTTTGTGGTGGTGTGGGCAAGAAGTTTAAATAGGGACAAAGCAAATCGCTTGCACCACCCCCACCCCCAACGCTCACACACACACACACACACACACACACACACACACGCCTTCGCGGTGTTGTTTTACCTGATTTCCCGGATGGCGGTGGCAAATGCCCCCTTTAGTGCTTTTTGCTGGAGGTCAGGGCGAAAGGTTACTCTCCGTAGGGCTGCTCTGGCCCAGTGCTTGTGCGTGCTGAGGAGCATGGGGCGGGGGGAGTGACTTCGGAGCTGCATGATTCAGGGGATTTATTTTCTGGGGTGGCTAACGCTAATTAGGTTAGGAGTGCCTGGCTGCCTTCTGAAGACGCAGCCTCCAATTTTTCTTCTCTGATAAATAACCCTACGTTTGAAAACCAGGAAGGGAGAAGAGAGTGTGTGAAATTTAATTGTGGTTATTTAAGAAGTTAGCTGCTCTTCTGGGCTGATTATCTTCAGCGAGAGGGTTCAGTTTTCATGTCCTGGTGCCTCTGGGACTGCGCTTTAATTCTACCTGGGAAGCTGAGCGAAGAGGATTCACTGATGGACGATTATGATTTTTTTTTTTTTTTTTTTTTAAGGTACAGAATATTCTTGCCTAAAACTAGCTGGTGAGCATTTTCAGGAAGGAATACTCAGACCACAGTGTTCACCTCCCAGCTCTCTTCTCTGGTGTAGTTCTTCTATTTGCATTTATTGTTTGACTCAAAGTAGGGGTTCTTTGTTGTTGATATTTGCCCTGTTTACTTTCCTATATTGCTTTTTCATAAAACCCAGGGATTGGCATTTAAGTTGCCTTGTTCCTTGGTATTAAAATAGTCGCCACAGAGGCATAAAAGTACTTATAGAAATGCTGAACTCGGATTCATAGATTATCTGGGAAACGAATGCCTTGCGATTTAATTGTTGAGTATAATTAATTCACCGCATAGACAATAGTTGCTGGTAAAGGCACATTTTCCCAAAGGAAAACTACAGGTAGAAGCTATTATGTATTCTTCAAAGAGGACTGATATACCATAGAACTGAATTTGAGCCCACAGGCTTGGCTGACCATTAATATTTACACAGATTAATCTTGATAAAATATTTTTTCCTTTTCTTATTTATACAGCCACGGAAAATAATTTCATTATTGACCGATAATTCAGGACAAGGCATACAAACAGTTTTACATCCGCAGCTATCCCTCTAGATCAAAAAAGGAACAAAACTGAAATGCCCTGGTTGAACGGAAATGAATATTAGTGACTGTATAGCAAGCCCTTCTTGCCACACACTGAATTTACCTTCATTTAGCACTTGAGCGGTAGCCAGGGTCTCCTGGGCAGATGCTAAGCAGCTACTTTTAATCAATTCTATCAGAGGGGGCTGCAGAAAGCTTCTCATTTTTACTTGTTGCTTGCAAGTTAGACTTAATGAAGCAATGTAGAAAGGTCAGAAGGAATCATTTTTACTTTTTGCCACTAAGCAGGGTAATTTGGAGGCGTGATAACGATGCTCTCGCCTCTACGTTGTTGTAACAAGAACGAACCTCTCGGCTCTGAAAAGAACCTGTCACTTGTACAACGTAAGATTGGGTGATAAGGATTATATTCTTTCTAGTTTGTCCCTCTTCCTGGTCTGTGTTTCTCTCACACGCTGTTTTGAGACATAATGAGCTTTTTAGGACAAATAAGATGCAGGGATTATTAGCCAGCCGTCCACAATGTGCAAAGCAAAGTTAGTTTGACTCCAAGAGTTTGGTGCTTTTCTTCTTTGTTTGTTTTTGTTTTGTTTTTTAGTCAGGTCTTATTTTTGTCTCAAGTTCAAATAATTTTTGATTATTTCTAATTAGTCTCTTGTAGGAATTATACTACAATTGTATGACTCTGTGTAAAGAAGCAGATTGAGGGTGAAGTGCCTTACACCTACCTTCTCCCCGCTAAATCTGAATTAAGGGCTGTCTACTTGGAAGCAGGATTTAGGATAATATGCAGAATTTCGATTCACCGTTCCTTTTTGCCCTGGTACCATTAACAGTGCTCCTTTATTTATTTTTAAGTCACCCCCTTAATAAGAGTTGTGTTACGGAAGTGGAATAAAAAGCTGATCAGAAAATTAGCCTTAACATAACATAAACATTTAGATTTAAGAATCATTTTCCACTAAATGTTTCAAGACCTCATCTCACATCAAGGCTAATTTTAAAGACTCCCTATTTTTAAACAAGTGCAACATTTAGAAGAAACACCATGAGCACAACTGCTTGTGATATTGTTTATAGAGCCCGTTGATAAGTGTGCTAAGCAGATGATAATTATACACATGCGTGTGTATATGTATGTATATGTGTTTGAGCGTACCTGAGTGGATAGCCAATTAAGCAGAACTTAGCCCTAAATGAGTCATCTCTCATACTCGCTGTATCCTATAGGCGCTCCTGAATAAATAAGTCTGCTCTCTATAAATAGGCCCCTTGAAATAAGAGATTTTTATTTGAGGCTTCTTTGTAATGCTCCTCTCACCAATCTTATTGCTCCGTCTTTTGCATTATAGCCTTAATATTGAGCTCGCTCATTAATCTCCATCCTTTTTTAGGTTAGTCTAGGCTGTTCTTGTAGCTGTAGTACTCACTGGGTTGCCGTAGGAACAAGAGATCCGAGTAAATATGCTTAGGGAGAAGAAATGACTACTAATTAAATGTGAATAGCATTTATAAATTGCCTAGTTCTCACAAAACACAGAACCTAATGTGCTTTGATGTACTTCATTAGTAAAAGGCACCTATATTTTTTTTAAATATATACTAGTAGAGAAAACCAAATTTTAATGCAAAAATGATCTTTCCGTGGTTTCGTTTTTCTGCCGACTATAAATCCTGTAATTTAATGCGGATATCCTTTTACTGCATTTACATGGCAAAGAAAGACATTTGGTTGGCCTGTGAAAGTGCTGGAAACCTTTACTATTCCCCCACCAGAGTGTAATTCCTTTTTTATTGTTGGAAGTATAGCTTTTCTATTACATTTTAGACAAAAAGAAACTGGCTTCTAACGTCCACTCCGAGTCTGGGGAAGGCAATATTTTCACGGCACACAGAGTGCTGGGCTTTTTGCTGCGCACTGCCCGGAATGTCGGGGACTTGGGGTGTGAAACCACACAGCGCGCTGCGGGTCACGGGTAGCTTCAGTTTTGCTTTGTTTCAAGCTGAAAAGCCCCTCTCACCCCTTCCAAGATGAAGTCCCCAACTTCATTATCATTCTGTATGTCACCGCCGACGATCTAATCAGGTTTCCCCTTAGGATTCTGCAAATCAGGAGTCCCTTCTTCTTCTGTAACATTTTGTCTCTTCATTCGGGGCGCCAAGAGTTTGGGACAGACTTATTTCCAAACACTTGATAAATAACGGGTCCGCGGTCGTCCGGCATGGCATGAGCTGATGATTGCAAGCCCTATCTGCAATTCCAGGACAGGCAGGCCATTATGTTAAATGGGCCGTGGGCATAGTTATGTTAACTTCTAGGTTAACAGAGGGACCTACTGGAGTTTGATTATTGTTTTCCTAAAGATCTCTCTTCTCAGAGAGACTACTGGAGTAACTGGCTGGCAGAATATCAAATAAAAATGAATTTCAGAGGGGTTTTTTTTTTTTTTTTTTTTTTGGTGTCTTGAATGGCCTGTTTTATGTTTCCTTTTGTTTTAGTAGAACATATACATATATATTTAACAAAAGAAAATGCACCAGCCAAGGTCCTCCCTCTTTAATCAGAATGAGAGGTGCTGTGTTACAGTGACAAGCTGGGTGACGGTGGAAGAGTTTCCCTTCATTCCACTGCACGGAAACCACGTCTGTGGCTCTCGTGTTCTGAGCATGAGCGGCTGACTCGGGTTAAGGGAAGTCCGAATGCTGGCTCTGTGGGTGTGTCTAGAACCACTTTTTCTTCTTACCAATTTTCAGCAAAGCGTGTGTCACCAAGCTATGTGCCAGGCTGTGCGTAGTAAAAGAGATGTGTTGTTTATCTTCCAGGCTGGTTCTATGTCTCAAAGCAGCTACACTCTAACTTTTCTCACCTGTCCTGGAGAAACAAAAGTGAATAAAATGATGCTTAATGTATGACAGACACTATATCTATGCTCTTTCTAATGAATGCAATTTGGGGGTGTGTTTTGCATGGATTTAATGTAAAGCATCATGAGTTTCATAATGCCTGATGAATACATTATCGGCATTTTGTAGATCTCAATAAATAAATGCTCAGTTTTGTTGAATAACAATTTTTTTAGAGGATCGATTTCCTGAGTAAAATTTGAATCGCCAATTTTTGAATTAGAATTTCCCTTATAGGTGCTATAGGAAAAACCCTTCCTAATTTAAAATTACATTTATATTAGGTTTAAATGGATTGGCGGGATTGTCTGAAAGGTGATTCTGCTCACTGGGTGAACCATAGATTTTATTGCTGTTGTTGATCGTGTTTTCTTTGGTGTGTTTTTAACAGAAAAGGAAGGGAATTGCACAAGTGTACCTGTTAGGTTCTTAATATTAATTGCAACCCATCCATTTGGGGAATATAATTTTATTCTGGTTCTGGTGTTCAAAATCATGGCAATTCTATGTGAGACTGTGTTTAAATAACATAGGTTAATTTTCATTGACCATTTGCTATGTATCAGGAACTATGCAAAACACTTTAGGTGTATTATCTTTTTTTTACTCCTCATAAAATCCCATAAGAGAGTACAATTACTGCCTCATTTTTAGAGGAAGAAGATGAAGTTCAGAAAGATTAAGTAATTTGCTCAAGCCGTAAGTGGTAGAGCCAGGATTCTAACCTTAGACAGCCAAATTACAGAAACTCAATGCTTAACCCTTATACTACTTAATTCATCTTCCCTTTCTTCTGTGAGAATTTTACCACGGTACCCCATTCTTTACAATATCATATGTTCTTTTTGTCCATTTCATGCTTCTGTATTTAGCTATTTTCTATATACAATGTGCCTAATGCTCTTTTTGTTCTCTACTGTGAATATAGACCGTAGAGAATGGTAGCCCCTTTGCAAACGCTTGCCAAGTGTCATGTAATTACCTAGCTCGCTTCTACTTTATAACCAGTTTTCCATTTGCATGTCTGAAGCAAACCGGAAGCCCTGTGTTTTTAGTGTCTCTCTGCCATTCACCTAGATTCACATCCTCTTTTAAAGATTATAAAGATATCTACTTGACAGTATTTCAAGGGATAAAAATATTCATGTAAAGGTTGTGGTCATCCCAAAGATTGATTTTTATATTAAAAATAAAATAAAACATTGATTCTTAAACCTATGTGGGGATTAAATTATTGATTTGGATTAAGAACAAACATCAACACTTCCATAATTTTATTGCATCTGAGGTTCCATTTCTTCCTTAGAAAATCAAGTTAATCTCTTAGAAATGCCTCATGCAGGGTCGCTTCGCATTTACAGAAGTCAAAGCTTGTGATACTTGGGGAGTTGTAGTGACTCTTATCTCTAAGCACCACAAAGTGCCGTAAGTAGATTGTGCTGTTGCTCACCTTCATTGCCTGATTATCCCAGCCTCTCTTCAGAAGAATAACATTTCAAGACTGGATTGTAGCCAACTCAACTGTAGCCAACTCAAGACACTGAACTGGGGAATTAATTTTAGAGAATGTTTATGCTCTAAAATAGTTTGGAATTTTGTTCACTGAGTTTGATAACCTATAATTTTTAAATTTCTCATGTACAAAAATGAATAAATAAATAAGATATTTGAGACAGAGAGCCAAATGCATTTATTGAGTTCCTCTTCTCAGGAAAGGAGATGCCAGTGGACAGAGGACTCACTGAAGGGACAAAGACGAGGTCATCACCCCAACTATCCCTCACTCTAACCATGGTACATTAGATTAATTCACATCCTCTCCAAGTGTCAGTTTCCTCCACATTTAAGATAAATTTTAATCCTATTCTCATCGCTATGCAATGTCTTTACAAGGATCACGTGTTATAATTTGTGAAAGTTTTTGCAGACTTGCAAAGCAATGTTATTAAATATAAAATCCAATTTGTTGACTTTTTATTAAGATTTTTTTTTAAGATTTTTTTAAAGATTTTCTTTACTTGTTTGAGAAAGGGTTAGAGCAAAAGAGAGCCCAAAGGGAAAGGGAGAAACAGACTCACTACTGAGCAAAGAGCCCATGCAGGGCTCAATCCTAGGACCCAGAAATCATGACCTGAATGTCAGGCAGAGGCTTAACCAACTGAGCCATCCAGAACACGTCTCCCCCCCCCCTTTTTTTTTAATTTTATTTATTTGCTTGAGAGAGAGTGAGGGAGCAAAAGAGAGTCTTGGCTGATTTTTGTTTCTTCACACAAGCTAGAATCTGTTGGTCTTTTTCCCAGTTCTCAAAGAGTATCCTTGTTATTGAAGGATAAGTTTTATCAGACCACAGTATTCTAATTATATAGAAGCATGACCATGCACTTGAATTTTGCACATCTTCAGTTTTTCACATCTTGGTCTATATGTGTTTGATAAATGACTAACAAATATTTAAAGACAAATTAATAAATTGCTACCCATAACAAACGATAGCAACTTAGCATTATATTATCTGAGTCTGTGATAATTATAAGGTAATAATAATTAGAAGAAAGCATTCATTGAAGGCTAACTGTTTAAGGCATTGTGTTAAATAATGAATATACATTGTTTAATCCTCACAACAATCTTATGACTATTCTCATTTCCTTTTTCACAAGTCTCAGATCAGAACTCACTTCTGACTTCAAAGCTTTTGTTCTCTCTCTCTTTTTTATTTCAGATTTTATTTATTTATTTGTGAAAGAGAGAGAATACAAGCAGGGGGAGGGGATGGGCAGAAGAAGAGGGAGAAGCAGACTCCCGCTGAGGAGGGAGCCCACCACAGGCTTGATCCCAGGACCCTGGGATCATGACCTGAGCAGAAGGCAGGTGGTTAACCAACTGAACCACCCAGGTGCCCCCAAAGCCTTTGTTCTTGATATTTATTCGTATTACCTCAGTCTCAAGGAATGAGGCCTTTTAAGAAACAAAAAAACATACAAACTCCAAACAGGAATAATATATGTATTACTTGCCCTTAGCAACAAAAATTTTGCAGACTATGTGCTTGCCTAAATTACATTCAGATTCTTGAAATTCCACGTTAGATAGTCCTGCTGAGACATTTTCTAAAATATATCTTTGCTAAAAAATCTAATTGTATCCTCAGCTTAGTTTTATCTCCATACCATAATAAACAATTTTTGCATTAAATTTGAATTAGAGTAATTTTTCACTGGTTCCAAAACCAAAAATACATGAAAAATTAAAGATTCTTTATTTTAAAGCATATTCAAATATTATGTTGTATTTTCTAAAGAAAATTATAAAAATGTTTTGATATACATTGAATGCTATGAGCATTACAATGTATCTTTAATCATACAAGATGATAGTCTCAGAGGGGAAAAATTACACAAAGTCTTAAGTTTTATTAAGTTTGTTCAAAATGTCAAAAAACAAAATATATTAGCATTTATTTCTATGTTTTTGTTTCATAAATTGGGACACTAAGGTCCAGAGAATAGACTGACTATTCCCAGTTATTACCCAAATTCTATTTCCCTACTGTTTGACCTCATTATGCTTTTTGCTACTTACATCTTGTATTACTCTCCAAGACCTCAGATAGACAACCGACAAGTCAGAAGTGAAATTATGTATTATACTCAATCAAAAACTCAAATTATACTCAATCAAAACACATAATATTTCCTAAATTATCTATCTAATATTTCCTAAACAAAAACAGGTGCATATATCACTCAGTTAATTGTTTGTTTTAGAATATAACCCTTTTTCCTTGACCTATAAGCAGCTAGATGTTCAACAACTTCAAAAAATGCAGGAAGCATAGAAATAATTCCTCCTGTAACAGTTCCCTCAACAAAAGAACTTCCCAATATATGAGAGTTTTAATAAACATTTAATGTAACAGCAAAATTTGAAAACAATGAGTTTTCTCCTTAAAAAAATCTAACAAATGAACGTGTGTCTACACTGATTAATGCCAAACAAATAATTTGAATTTACAGCCCTTGATGTTTAGAAACATCTGTTCTTCAATGTAGTGTTTCTGGCTGTATTTGAGAACCTTGAAATTCAATGTATTGTACATATTTATGTCTTAAGTACTTATTACGTCAAGCTAAGTGAATCTTCGGTGAGTTCACAGTATGAGAAGGTGCAGTCAGTGATAATACTATGAATGTAGTATGTATAATAATGGTCATACCCTGCAGAAAGGAGCCTCTGGCCTGATTGGACCAGAAACATGAGGTTAAGTATAAGCAAAACAGAGGAGAGGTGTTCCAGGTAAAACCCACAGGTGATCTAAGGGAGGGAAAGTAGGTGGTAAGTCTGGGAAGAAGAAAAGTGTGGAATTCACAGAGGCAAGAATTTGAGGTGTTGGAGAGTAGGGTAAGTCTGAAATACCAGCGGTAGAGTTTGCAGAATTCCTTTACTAAAAAGCTTAGACTTTATACTCTAAGCAATGAGATGTCGCAAAAATGTATCTAATCAGGGAAAACTCTGACCTTATTTTTGTTTCAGAAGAATAATAGTACTCACAATATAGAGAATGGACGTAAAACAATGGGTTTAAAAATAAACACAGAATCTTTATAGAATTAAGTTTATTTTTCAGTTCTCAAATCTTTTTCAGATTGTACTTGCCATTGTCTGAGCCACTGAACCTTTTAGATTTCAGTCTTTTCAGCCCACTCTCTCTCTTTCTCTGTTTAAATCTCACCTCTAGAATGGTCTGATTCTTTTCCTTTAGGATATTTTTATGCAAATATGGAAATACACCTACTACCAGACAGATTTTCACCTGCTTCTTTTCCTCCCTCTCCCTTCAGGTCCCTGTAATGGAAGTATGGCGGCTGCTTTCCCAGCATTCTTTCCTCCTCCCATGGTTAAGAAACTTTATTTCCAATAAGGTATTTTTGTGCTTCTAGGTAAGTTCACTCTGTCCTCACATCCAGTATGGAGAGCTGACCGTGACAAAATAAAGCAGGGTATTCCATTCCTCTGGCCAAGTCCTTGGTTTAGCAGTGAGCATGGCTTCTAGGTCCAATTAGATTGAATTTTAGAATTTTGCTGGAAATACTGGGGCATAAGCATTTTATTTTTGTTTGCTGACGTAAACCAAGAAAGAATCTAAATCTTAAAGCTGGTAGCAGCCAGTTTGCATGACAAGGAAGGAGTTTGCTGAAGGTGCAGCCCAGCATAGACAAGAATAGATAGAACATACTCAAGTCCTGAGCAAATGGCTCGAGCCATTACAGAGACTTACCTAAAGCCCGATTATCTCTGGACTTCTAAGTCATTTAAGACAATAAAATTTTCTTTTTTATTAAATGACACTGATTTAAGTTTTCTGCATTTATAGCTAAAAACATCATACCTGTTAAGTATCAGTGCTCCTTGGATTGCATTAACATGTCCCATTTCTTTCTAGGTATATTATTGAACTTCAGATTCTATATATTGCCATAATAAAATATTTTATGTATTTAATGACATACTGGGATATTTTAATCATTTTCATATCCTCTTAGGATTAATAGTAGTCTTAAGATTATAGAAAAATAAATATATAATTTAAATTTAATATCAAGTTTATTTAATTCCATCCAAATAAAGTAAAATTATAGTTTTGAGTGAGGAAAAAGACAATTTAGCTATAAATACGTTGAGAGGCATGTACAACTATGTTTTTAAAAAAATTTTATAGGTTTCAGTCTAAGCCAAAATTCATAGTTACTTGATTTCCAAGCAAATTTTTTTTAAGATTTTATTTAATTTATTTGTTGGAGAGAGAGAATGCACAAAAGCAGGGGAGCAGCAGGCAGAGAGGAAAGTAGGCTCTCCATCCCAGGACCCTGGGATTGTGACCTGAGCCAAAGGCAGACGCTTAACTTACTGAGCCACCCAGGTGTCCCCAAGCAATTGGTTTTTAATGATGTTTAGACAACTGTTGATATTTCTGGTAATTCAGAAAATCTCTTTCAAAATGATGCTTGAGGAAACTTGAAGTAGGCAGACAAACGTTTTGGCGATCTCACAGTAACACAATTGAGAGAATCAAAGATCCATAACTAAATGACATTTTATAAGTTGAAGTAAAATTTCAACATATACGTAACAGTATCCAGAAGGCATTTTCCTGCCCCCCTCCTTTTTAACCAAATGGAAAATAACAATCCTAGATTTCATTAGACAGATTTGTCATTAACTAGTTCCGTCATAATTATGTGTAGTAAACAGAATCCTCAAAAGTCGTTAGGGAGAGCTGCTGCCCACTTACAATGGTCTTAGGTTAAACCCATTATTGGTGAAATTCAAAGCATCTTGTGGTTTTATCTCCAAAAGCTTCCTACTCAAAGATTGGTCTCTGCATGGCCTAAAATAGCACATGATGTATGGCTTTTATTAAAATACAAACTGTGAGTCACCTGGGGCTGAGGCCTGAAAAGTCTACATTTCTAACAAGTTCCCGTGTGATGCAGATTCTATGGATCCCGTTCAGCACATCTGGAGAAACATAGATATGTCAATCCTTACAAAGTCAGGAAAATCTCTCTAATTGTTACATTATTTTCAAAATCCTGTTTTTATGAACACAGTCATGGAGTCATGAAATTTTAGGCTGGGAGGAATCTGAAAATGTCCCAATAAGAAGACGAAGGTCTTTGAGGAGGGGGTCTCTGACCAGTTTCCTCATCTCCGTACCAGCCTGCTCTTCAGCGAGAAAGAACTGTTAATCTGGTTGTTCAGAGCTGAGGACATTAACCGGGCTGCTCAGAACTTGGGCACTAACGTGCCTGAAAAGTCAGTGTCCTTGCCATGACCTGTCTTCTTCCGGTCAGGTGCGGTCACGTTCCCACTTCCTCCACTTGAGCAAGGTAGGTGAGCCCTGTTCTGCAGCAGCTTGGTGTGTGGGATCCAAGAGAAGAGGTGAAAACCCTTTCCCAGTCCCAGGTTCTAGGAATCAGCCCTCTATTCCAGTCTGTCCCAGAGACAAGACAGCATTATCAACATCGTCCTGCAGTCTGGTTTAGACAGATGATATTCTTGAGTTATGAAATGAGACTAAATTTAATAGGAACTCTGCTTATAAACACTGACGGCATGTATTCTTTGTCCTAGCAAAGTGCTTGGAACATAGTAGACCCCCAATAGAAGTATTTATCAAGTAAATGATTGTTCGGCTTCTATAAAATTTGAGTAGTGTTATATGCAATGCATTTGATACATAAAAGCACTAATTTTGCACAAGTTTTAAAACTACTGCAAAATGATATTGCTTTCTCTGAGAAGAACTTAAAATTCTTACCAAGTAAGTATTTTTTGATTTCAGTCACTAAACTTTGTTTATATTCATCATGAGAACTATTTTGTGCTTAAGTAGGGCAATATGAAAATATGATATAAAACCTCACGAACATCATTACCCTGGCATTTGTTTTCCTGTGAAGGTACTCTCGAGACCCAGCAGAGTGGACTCTGTACCCAGAAACCCTTGGGTTGTGTCTCCCAGCACATGCCTTCCTTACAACATGGCTCAAGAGGTAGATCTGAGGGTCCATGTCAGGCTGCCTTTGACTGAAGAACTCTAAAACTCAGTGTGCATCTATGGTCCCTTCCAAGTATATGGGCAGTTCCTCTTTATTCAGGTTTTCTCATTCCCTCACGTGGTGTTATAGGTAAAAGCAGGAGCAATGCAGAGAATCAAATTATGCAGAGCAACAACCATTTGGAGAAGTAGTATTTCATTTCAAATTGCTTATAGAAAACTATAAACCTTCAATTTGTCTTTATATGGTGGTCCTATGTAGAGGACTCTCTTTGTCTTTATTCTGAAGGTGAAACATTCTTCAGTTCTTAGCAGTCAATCATTCTGTTCCTTATGTCCCGGATAGAAAGGAAGGTTTGCTGAGCAAGCTTGGAATTGCCTTTGCTTTTTTGTTGTTTTGTTTTGTTAAGATTTTATTTATTTGAGAGAGAGAAAGAGTGATAGCGAAGAGAGCAAGGGTGGCCGGGGGAGGGAGAGCCTGACGTGGGCCTCGATCCCAGGACCTGAGCTGAAGGCAGATGCTTAACCAACTGAGCCACCCAGGTGCCCCACTATTACCTTTTATTTTGTTTGTTTATTTTTAAGATTTTATTTATTTATTTGGCAGAGAGAGATCACAAGTTGGGAGAGAGGCAGACAGAGAGAGTGAGGGGGAAGCAGGATCTCTGCTGAGCAGAGAGCCCGATGCGGGGCTCGATCCCAGGACCCTGAGATCGTGACCTGAGCCAAAGGCAGAGGCTTAACCCACTGTGAGCCACCCAGGTGCCCCTTGCCTTTGCTTTTATATGACATCAGATTAAACTGATCTGTCTGTTGCAGCCTATTGATTGCAAGGGCATGTGTAAGTGCTAAGTCCAGTGGATATTTCTTAGTCCATACTTAACATATCTACAGCATTTGGCAAGAATGTTTATACCTTCAACCTAAAAACGCTTGCCTTGCTTAATTTTCAGGACAACCTGTTCTCTTGATTTTACTCACATTTTACTAGTCTTTACTTTTCAATTTCTTTGGCTGATTGTTCCTCATTTTCCACCCAGTTCTTATGCATTGGAAGCCATAGAGTTCAGCCTTAGACCTACCTCTTTTTGATTTATACTTACCTCAAGGGTAAAACTCACCTCATCTCTTGGTTTTAATTGCATTTGTGAGCTCATTACTTCCCAGCATATGTCCTAGTCCACACCTCTCCCTCCAGACTTCCAGATTCAGAGATCCCATTACTTGACATCTCAAGACATCTGAAAGTTAAATACACTCAAATCCTATTTATCAATTAGGCTTCTCTTGCAATCTTGTCCCGTGTAAGAAGATGGTGACTATATTCTGACAGTTACTCGGAATCCCAATGTTGAAGTCGGCTTTGGCTCCTTTCTTTCTCTCGTACCCCACACACAATTGGTCAGTACATGTTGCCAGCTCTACCTTCGAAGTAGATGATTACCCAACCACTTTTTTCTCCTTTTACTACTACCACCAAACCATCATATGCTTCTGGGTAGGATTTACAAATGGTCTCTTAATAGATGACCCTTCTGCCCTTGTCTCCTTGTCAGTTCTCTGCTCACCACTTCTAATCACATCCCCAGGTAAACTCAAAAATCTAAAACAATCAAACCAAGCAAAAGGGCAACAACAATGCACCTTGCAGTGGTCTACAATGCCCATACCATCTCCTCTGATCACTCAACCCACTTTTCTTTTCTTTTTTTGAATTCTCATTTTGTTTTATTATTTTTTTTATTTTACTAAGACTTTTAATTTTTTTTCCATTTTATTTATTTTTTCAGCGTAACAGTATTCATTGTTTTTGCACAACACCCAGTGCTCCATGCAAAACGTGCCCTCCCTATTACCCACCACCTGTTCCCCCAACCTCCCACCCCTGACCCTTCAAAACCCTCAGGTTGTTTTTCAGAGTCCATAGTCTCTTATGGTTCGCCTCCCCTTCCAAATTTTTTTTTAAATATTAATTAATTAATTAATTTATTTTTCAGCATAACAGTATTCATTGTTTTTGCATAACACCCAGTGCTCCATGCAATACGTGTCCTCCCTATTACCCACCACCTGGTTCCCCCAACCTCCCACCCCCGCCCCTTCAAAACCCTCAGGTTATTTTTCAGTGTCCATAGTCTCTTATGGTTCACCTCCCCTTCCAATTTCCCTCAACTTCCTTCTCCTCTCCATCTCCCAATGTCCTCCATGTCATTTGTGATGCTCCACAAATAAGTGAAACCATATGATACTTGGCTCTCTCTGCTTGACTTATTTCACTCAGCATAATCTCTTCCAGTCCCATCCATGTTGCAACAAAAGTTGGGTATTCATCCTTTCTTTTCTTTCTTTCTTTCTTTCTTTTTTTTTTTTTTATAAACATATAATGTATTTTTATCCCCAGGAGTACAGGTCTGTGAATCGCCAGGTTTACACACTTCACAGCACTCACCATAGCACATAACCTCCCCAATGTCCATAACCCCTTCCCCCTCTCCCAACCCCACCTCCCCCCAGCAACCCCCAGTTTGTTTTGTGAGATTAAGAGTCATTTATGGTTTGTCTCCCTCCCATCCCCATCTTGTTTCATTTATTCTTCTCCTATCCCCCTGACCCCCCATGTTGCATCTCCACGTCCTCATATCAGGGAGATCATATGATAGTTGTCTTTCTTCGATTGACTTATTTCACTAAGCATGATACCCTCCAGTTCCATCCACGTCATCGCAAATGGCAAGATTTCATTTCTTTTGATGACTGCATAGTATTCCATTGTGTATATATACCACATCTTCTTTATCCATTCATCTGTTGATGGACATCTAGGTTCTTTCCATAGTTTGGCTATTGTAGACATTGCTGCTATAAACATTCGGGTACATGTGCCCCTTCGGATCACTATGTTTGTATCTTTAGGGTAAATACCCAGTAGTGTAATTGCTGGTCAACCCACTTTTCTATTGCTTTCCCCCTTCCGCACTTTCCAGCAGGCATGCTGGCTTCCTCTCTTTCTCGTTGAATTTGCCCCTCAGCTGGAATTCTCTTGCCTCCCCATAAGGACTGCGCTCCACCTCCCAAGTATTTACATGTGTGTCCCCTTCCTAAGGAGGATTTCCCTGATATTCCTATTTACAATTGCTTTGCCTTTCTAAAGCATTCCTTAACCTCCTTTCCTGCCTTATATTTCTCCACGGCATGAATTACCATCGTACTTCCTACGTATTTATTATATTAGTTTATTTGTCTGTCTCCTCCCACCAAGCTGTAAGCTCTAAGACAATAGGCGTGTGTCTGTTTTATGCATTGCTATGTGTATTCTATTCTTAATGAGTGAATATGTGAATAAAACCATACCTAAGTAATAAATAAAATGAATCATAATCAAATACATATATCATTATTTAATTAAAATGATCCTATCTCAACCTGCTCCTTCCACTCACAAAGCTGACACTCAGTACCACAGAGTCACCAAACAGGTGCTCACCCGTCTGTGTGTCATCTCCTCAGGGGCAGAGTTTAGGCACATGGCACAAGTATGCCAGTGAGTCACCTTTTCTTCACCTTGAACTTCAAGTCACTTAATTTCTGAATAATGAGTTGATGCTGTTAATAATAAACATATTATCTGTGTCTCTACATCTTATTTTTAAATATCTTAGACTAAGAGAAAAAAGCACAATAGAAGGTTGTATTTTCACTTGTGTTTGGCCCAGGAGTTTACTGTTTCACTTTGAGTTTCTCACTATGGTAAAATAAAAATAGAATGAATACTGTTATGCTGAAAAAATAAATAAAATGGAAAAATATATATATATACATAGAAATATAAAAAATATACACACATATACATTTATATAAAATATAGAAAATAAAAATATTTCCATCTAAAAATCTCATCACATGCATCAGACGTTGTATTAAGTCTATGCCTGTTCTGGATAGGAACCTAAATTATTGATTACCAGAAGTAGTGAGGGGTAGGTATATATTGTTTGCTACAGACCTGGCAGTTTTGAAAAGGACTGCATCGTCCTTAGTAGAAGATGTTATGGATCACCACAGAACAGACAAGGGCTGCTTTGACCTTCAATTAAACAATCACACATAAATTTATGCAAAAAGTGGTTATGGTCTCACCCCACTCTACACTACTTAAGTGTACAATTAATAGGCATGTACAATTAAAAGAATGAAAACAGTGATAATGAGCTGAGTACACCCTGTGATACCTAGCAGTACTCTGACCTACTGCTTATTGGGGCATAAATCCAATATTTACATTTTTATTATTTACTTAAGGGTATATGTAATTCACTGGTTAATAACTTAGAAATAGTTCTTCAAAATCACTCTCTCTGTAAAGTAGATCATGAAAGGAAAAGGTTGCATTTGCAGGGCCGATTAATTGTCAAATCAAATGTAAAACGTTTATTTAAATTATATAATAGAAATTTAATACTAAATAGTTTATATATATATATATCTTTTTTCCTGGGATGAAGGAAAAAAAAAGTTTCTTAACTCTCTTCTAAGGTCATTACTGAAACAGGGGATCAGTACTTGTAATTACGATATCATGAATACTTAAATTTCTCTCATGCTGGGAAAGCCATAAGATTACAGTTAGCACACTGATTTTGCTACATGACCTTTCAACTGGAAAACTCAAACCATCTTGCCTTAGAATGATTTGTTACTTTCCACTCTTCCTGACAGAATGAAACATCGGAGAGATGCCTGAGATCCAAGAATTTACAATTTGCACAAACATCACAAGGATATTTGAAACTTCTAAGTAATACATTCATGATCCAGTAGTCAAAACTATTATCTCTGGTATGGACACAATGTACTCTCTCTGTTTGCATTTTTCAATATCATGCCTCTCTAAGTTTTCCCAAATGTAGGTACGATGGATAAAAAGAAAATACAGACAAACTTTATATAACAATGGATATTGTAATTCCAGTGAAATTCAATTTCCTCCAGCTCAGAGAATTGCACAAACTCAGTTCTTCAGGATTATGGAGAATAAAACTTTGTACTTTTATGGATAATACCATTCTGATTCACACCCCGTTTGTCTAATAAAAATGCATTTTGTCAAATTATATGTCCTTTAAAATATGAGGAAAACGGAATCAGAAATTTATGTGGGGCATCTTTGTGTAGACCATCTTATTATTTAATTGTCCGTAACACCACACATTTAAGACCTGAAGATACACTGTCTTTTCAATGTGTTTCATCACATGCCCTGCTGTAGCAACTAGCTTAAAGCATATGAGAAGCACCAGGAGAGGAGGTTTAACATCCCTTGTAAGCCCTTTCTCCTACCTATCATATCATCCAGCACAGTCCTTGTTTCTTTTCTTGCTCTGCAGTCCTTTGGTAAGTAAGAGTGACAATTAAATAACAACAGAAGGTAATGGTAAGGACACCAACCAGTCAGAACAGGTAGAGCCACAGTAATGTAGCTGGGCCCTGGAGCCTTCGATAGATGTTAGCATTTTAATTGCTACTACACAGCAGTGGTCCCAAGTGCCACTACAAGGAGGGGTGGGGGGGTAGAACAGCTTGGGTGCCTTGAGGAGGTTGGAGCATTCATATTTACCATCCAATGCAGAAGCAATTCAATATTTTAATAATCATTAAGATAATGCTGGTGTGTCTGTCGGCTGACAAGTGACAATCTTACCCACTTCTAGGACTTCGACTAACATAACTCCTCAGGAGACCAGCCAGTCCACAGACCTAGCTAGTCTATGACTTATTTTCAGTGTAGACTTCTATTTCTGACAATCTGTTGGGTAGAGTAAAAGCGATACCTTGTCAAACCTCCCTACTCAATAAATTCAAAATTCAGTGGATTCTCTTCCTCTGTAAGATAATTTTCCAGTTATCTTCTCTCTGCCTGTAAAGAGCATCGACACCCATTCTAGCTTCTAGCCTAGGAACTTGAAGTCATGCCTGACTTTACCCACTCCCTCATCTTTAACGTCCTGATTATCATCCGATTTTACCAGCCTTGCATCAGAAATAGCTTTGTCATTTATCATCCTCTTCATTCCTACCCGCATGGTAGTCCAGGCCCCCATACCTCTTGTTTATGTCATTGCAGTAACCCCAACCTCCCTCCCCACTGCTGGACTCCCACTTCTTATCCATTGCTGAATGCAGATACAACTAGGATTTCTTCCCTGCCCAACAAATTCTGAAAATTCGGAATTGATCATAAACTTGCTTCAAATTTCTACACCTCAGATTTACCAACTGAACTTTGCAGCCTCATTTTTGTGCCCATAACCACTCACCCAAACCTCTTTATTACCCTTTTCATCAATTTCTACTTCCTGACCTAAATTAATATTTTCCCACATTTATGCCTTTGCTCCAGCAATTTCTTTTCCCTGGAACTCCCCCTTTTTCTCTTCCTTCCCTGTCAAAATCCTTATTCCTTAAGCCTCACCTCCCCCAAGAATTCTTTCCCAATCTGACCAGACAAAAACCAGTCACTTTCTAGTAAGTGTTCTACAAGGATCCTTTTCATCTGTATTTGGTAGTGATCATATTATGCCTGTTTTACTATTATTTTCGTTCACAAATTAAAAGCTTCTTGGTATTTGGAACTATATCTGAAGGCTGGTAGTATCTAACACAGTACCTTATATCTAGTATGTACTTAATAAATATGTGTGGATTTATTTGCAGTTGTCCCATCAAGACAACAATTCACTGTTTAATATTTCCCAAGCTGGGGCACTACACAGCCTCTCATCTGAGTTTTATCTGTACAATGAGTTGGTACATCAGACACTAGCTAGACACAGACTCCTTACTCAGCTGAGAAGGCATACAATTCAATTACTGCCACATACCTCAGAGCAACACATATATTACATAAAAGTGATTTGTTTTATGGATAAAATATTTACCTCAAAGAAAGTTTGTAGTCTATGTGATCAGATAAAGAACTTAATATAAAACCAAGAAATATTACTTCCGCAATTTTGTTCTGTCTGTAGTTATCCCATTTGCAATTCTTTTGGTCCACGCTCACCTTATAAGTTGAACTGAAAGGCTGCCTGGTTGAGGTCTGGCTTCATAACATGGAAGGTTTATCAGTGGAATCGAGTCATTTCTACAAAGTACAGCAGCAATTCAAGAAGCCCCTTGAATTCAATTTACCTTCCATTTATTGAGGAGATACACTGGGGCTGGCATGGTGAGGGAAGAAAAAAGGTGAAGGATGTGTGATACCTGTCCTGTGGTCTCTTAGACAAGAACAATTTAAGGCCAGAACACATGAGAAACCTCTTTCTGAAAAATATTCTGAGATCTTACATTTCAATGGAGCTTCCCACGGAAAGCCTTGCAGGGGGGAAACTGATTCTTTCCTGTTTGTTGGGGAAACGTGGGTAGTATCCAAACCTTTCTTGAATGGTCACCAAATACCAGATAATGTTCTCAGTGCTGAGGGGAAACTTAACAATACAGTCACTGCTCATAAAGAATTTAACTATTGTCTAATTATTTTCAAATTTTACCTCATAGAAGTAAATTTAACAATTATTTATTTGTAGCTGCAGTCCTTAAAGTAGTGAAAATAATTCACAAAGTGCCACCCCTGGACTTAAAGTCTGATCTGAGGTTTCTTGGTGTCTGGTATCAAAGTTCTGTGATGTATCCTATTAAAAAAAAAAAAACAAAATCCAAAGTTCTATGTATTCTACACAAAGATAATTTTACAGAATGCCTCCTCTCTTCCCATTTAGTTAACATAATGGAGACTTACCCCTGAGTTCCCTAAACTCATTTTCCCATCAATACTGCAACATGCACCTTAAAAAATTATTTTCCACCTCGAGGAACATATTTTATTTTAATTTTTTGCCAATGATAATCAACCGTTACTGAAAGTAGCAAATTGTCATAATACCATACATCATGACCATGTTTGGCCTATTTAAGGATCAACGGTCCTTGATTAACAATTTCCTTCAGAATTTCCAATCTGGATGACTCATGTATATTTGAAACACACAGTAAATATTTCACTATCAAATAATGATATCAAATTGCATTTCTTTAATTAAATTCCTTGCTGTCTGTTTTATTCAAATATATATACAATGCCATTTGTATAGAATGCTAAGTAAAAAGTAACAGTTAATATCGGGGGCTATCGCTGTAAAAGTATGTTAGCTTTTATATATATCACAGCATTACTTATTATCAGCTCTACATGTAGCACTTTGCCTTTGATTTACACAAACAACTGTAAATGTTTTATATATTTGTGAGGAAGTGAATGATATTAGACCATCAATCCATGGGGACTGCAAATCAGGGGGAAAAAAAAAAGGCTATTACATTTCTGAAGCTGTTAAATCAGTTGTGCCCCCTGGCTGATTTTGTCAGCTATATTTGCTGTGGGTAAAACCGTTGATTCCGGGAATACGGGAGCGGCCCTGAGAGTGTTGGAGAGTAAATAGCAGCAGAGTTGTAAACTACACCACACATCTCACACTTACCGCCTAAGCCCGGCTTACACTTTCCTCTGAATAAATCCAGCAGCTTTAAAAAGAGCAAGAGAGAGAAATAAAGGAAAGGGGAGGGGAGAAGCAGACAAAACTGGGCCCCTGCCTTCTGTCACTGCCTCTAGCTCTGGCCCCCTCCTCAGCCTGCCAACAGGACACTGTTCTGCCAGTTGTAAATTTTAATTGGCCATCTGGGGAAAGCACAAACCACTGACTAGAGATTAATCAGCAAATTAACCCAGGCATAATACACGTTTCCCAATGGACCCAAAGCAGCTCCAGGCTGGGGCCGAGCAGCCCGGGATGCAGAACTTGTGTAGAATGCTGTTACCACTCCCTGCCATGCAGGAGAACATCTTCCCAGAGTCCTGAAATTCCCCTCTGTGTGACCTTGTTAGTGCCCCTGATTTGTATGGCAGTTGCAAAGAGCTTTTTTTTTTTTCCTTCTTCTTCTTTTTTTTTTCTTTCTTTCTTTCTTTTTTTTTTTTTTTTTTTTTTTTTTTGTAAAGTGCTAAACACAGATGGTACAGGTACTATGATTGCTGGTAAAGTGTTGATGAATCAGTGCAAGTGACAACTTTTCTCTAGTGAGCCATTCACTTGGCCTGCTGAAGTACCTCCAGGAAGAAACAATAGTGTACCTGGGTTGTTAACAGCTTGGGGAATCACCTGAGAATCACGTTTATTTAGGCAGTTTCTTGAGTGACACGGAATGTCTTTTCACAACTTCTGCCCTGTAAAAGCATATTTGTAAATAATAGAGCCTCCTTCCTCGAGTCTAGGTGATAAAAATTAATTTCAGCTAAATATGCATTTACATATGATGGTACGGTCTCAGCTTTTTCAACTAACCATCTCCTAATGAGCTCATGGCCATGCCCCGGGCTGCGTTGGGGAAAGAGGTGGCCGCTAAAGGAGGGATGTGGTGCCAAACACCAGATGTGCAAAGTGAGGGGAAGAAGGGAAACTTGGGTGGTTTTGATATAGAGCGGAAGTGAAAAGCTATGTCAAAAAAGTAGTCTTTACACAGCTTTTGGAAAAATGGAAGGGCTTTGTGCATAATAAGAAAGGATCTTTAAGATTCGGACTGGCATGACGAACACTCTGAGGTGATACCACAAAGCCCAAATAAAGGACACATTGAATAAACTTGTCTGAAGGGGATTGGGAGATATTAGAGGGTGACATGTGGCCAGGGCAGATCAGAGAAGAACAGAGGTTTTCCATTTTGTTGACAGTCACATCTCTAGAAGATAGCAGAGTGCTTAGAATAGTGGTCTATTGGAAGCATTCAATATTTTTCAGTGAAAGACATACTCAGCTTTAATAAAATTAGAAGCCCTTGTTGTAGCAGACGTGCCTCCTCTAGCCTTTCCTGTCTATAGTCCAAGCTGAATGAGGAGCCTATATGATGAGGAGCCCTCCTCACAGCACCCCGTAAGGCACCAATTCGTAGATTGCCAAGAGACTTAGGGTATCACCTAGTGCAGAGATCCTAACCAAAACATAGATGAGTTGGCTCAAATTCCTTTCCTGAGCATTTGGAAATTAGACTTTGAAAGACTCAATCAGTTAGCAATGGGCTGTAACATAAAGCCTGTGATGACACAGGACAAGAGAAAATGGGTGATGCAGGGTTTTAAGGTTCTGTGCAAGCAGAGGAAGCCAATGTGTTAAAGAGAAGAATGGACCACCCAACTGACCAGGAGAAGCAGCCTCTCTGTCTCCGTTCTGCATTTTCTGAAACCTACTTCTCTTTCTTCTCCTAGCCTCTGATTTTATGTGATTTGAGTGGGTTTACATGGCATTCTGATCACTGCAACCAAAAGAACCTTGATCAGAACAACCATAAATAGTAATAGAACCATCATAAGCCAATGGTCTGAAAAGACAAATAAAACTAGCACTCCCCTACCCCTTCCAGTAAGTGCACAGAATTCAGGAGCTCTGGGGCATGCTGGTCATTTTCAGAAATACAAGTCCTGGTGGGTTATTTTATACGGCTCTGCTCTGACCCACCACTCAATCACACAGACCCATTTCACCTGCCTCTGGCAAAATAGATAGATTCTTTCCTTTCACAACCAGGTATGGATTTCTTTCTGTTTTATTACATTATTGCAAGCAATGCAGCCTGCCAAACCGCATACCCTTAAACTGAAATGGCTTCTGGCCAAGCGCTGGATTATCTGTGACAGTAAATCAGTCAACATGCACGGCCTAGAGACCGCAGCAGTTAAATAGATGTCTTTGGCTTCGGGTGGGGAAACCTTCCCTCAAAGACCCCACTCAGCTCCCCATAAGGCCTTCTAAAGAGCTTTTATTTAAATAGTATTTTAAGTCACCCAGGAGTTTATTGTGAGGTTTTATATGGAATATAAAGGCATGAAAAGAGAGTCGGTGGCCATTCTGGATTAAATACTGAATGTGGTAACTGATAAAAAGAAATATGTAAGAGTCTTTTAGAATTTATACTATTAAAAGAAAAAATAAACTTTTAAAAGTGTTGAAAGTTCTGGCCTCTGCTCACTGCATCTGACTTGAAGCCTTGGCTGTATAGACTGCATACTGGAAATATTTCGAACTCAACAGTTATTGGAGAGTGTAGTCAGTATTTCAGCGTGCACTGGCGGACGGATTTCTTTATCTCCTCTGGGAGGGATATGATCCAAAGGTTAGAACAGGCTCAAATAAATTCTGTTCAGTTTGTGCGGTCTCCTCTGAATTATTCCAAAGCCTTCCTGTCTAGCGCCAACACTGTTCCTCTACTCCGTGTTATCTCAATTATATATATGAAAAATTGGAGGGAATTGTATTTACTCATTTGTAAAGACATTAGAGATTCTTGACAAGAAGATAACCGGAGTACAAAAATACAGAATAGTGTCATGATAATAGCGATACTATAAATCAGCTATGATGTTTGCACATAGCTTTCCATGTAGCATATATTTTCACATAAAGAGGAAAGCGAGTCATGGTAATATTTTTAGTTTCTGTGTTTCACTTGTCTGAATATCTCAAAATAACTTGCAATCCTATATTCTTTTATCCTTATATCTAAAACTAAAAATAGTTTCCTGGAAATGATTTCACACAGTGCTGCTAAGATGTGCAAACGGAGTCAAGGAAGTGGAAGTACATAACGATCAAATAAATAATGGAAGATTAATTCTCAACAGTGCCTATTACACAGAGTTCGAGGTATATTTATGTATATGATTTGCTTACAAGAGTGACTTAACAAGGTTTTTCAAAGGAGGCTTCTCCTTTCTCTTTCCCCGTTTCCTACCACTTTCGGTATAGCCCATCCCCCAACCACCTGGAACTTCTTTGTTTCTGCAACACATCACAGCTTTCTCGGACCAACCTTGCACACACTCTACTCCCTATCAGGCTCCCGGCGTCTTTCATTCCTTCTTACCTAGAAAACTGCCCCTCATCTTCAAGATCTTGGTGGCATGTTGCTTCGGGAAGCCTCTGCTCTCATCTTCATGGAGAGTTAGTTGTTTTATCTCATGAGGTTCCAACAGCACTTTGGTCACACTTCCATGCCATCGCTTTAACTTTTGTAACACTGCATATTGAGATTTCTCTGTCCACAGATGTCTTCCCAATGAGGATGTGAATTCTTTGAGAACTAAGCTCAGCACCCAGCATAGTATTCCGTATAAAGTAGACATTCCGTGAAATGTTTGGTAAATGCAAACACTAATGAATTACTTGCAGCAGTGGTAGCACTGGATATACAGGCAAAGAACCTTCATTTTATGAATGGATTTCAGGACCAATCTTGTTTATCTTGATGATATTTCAAGTGTAATTAAAGATGGGGGGTTGGCTTTCATTCCTTCTCTGATTTTATCAACTTTTTTGGAAATAATGTCAGAGAATTCAATGCATAAAGATGGCTTTGTGCTCATAGCTTCAGGTTTTGTTTTGTTTTGTTTTTCTTTTTTTAACCAACTTTGTTGAGGATAATGCATATATAATTAAATATGCTGAATTTAAGTATAAAATTCTCATTGAGCTTTGCCAGAAGTACATACCCTACAACTAGTGTAACCCATACCCCATCACAATATAGAACATTTCTGTTACCCCCCAAAGTTCCCTTATACACCTTTGTAGTCAATCTGCTCCAGGCCACTACCCCAGGCAAACACTACTCTTATTTTTTTTTTTTAAGATTTTATTTATTCATTTGACAGACAGAGATCACAAGTCGGCAGAGAGGCAGGTGGAGAGAGACAGGGGGAAGCAGGCTCCCTGCTGAGCAGAGGGCCCGATGCTGGGCTCAATCCCAGGACCCTGAGATCTTGCCCTGAGCCGAAGGCAGAGGCTTTAACCCACTGAGCCATCCAGGCGCCCCAACACTACTCTTATTTCTATAACTATAGATTAGTTTTGCTTCTTCTAGACCTCAATACAAATGGAACCATAAGGGTACACATTTTTGTGTCTTACTTTTTTGCTCAAGTGGTTGTGTGTATCAGTGTATTTTTCATTTTTGTTACTGAGTAATATCGTATTATATGAGTATACATTTTCTTATCTATTTGGGTTATTACTAGGTTTTAGCCATTACGAAGAAGGCTGCTATGAATATTTGTGTACAATTCTGTTATTATTATTATTATTATTATTTTTAAAATTTCTTACCTAGGAGTCAAACTGTTAAGTCATGCGAGAGTGTATATTTAGCTTTATAAGAAATTGCCAAAATGTTCTCTTCAGTATTTGTACCATTCTGTACTCTCAGCAACAATTTTTGAGAGTTCTGGCTATTGACTATATTTTTTAATTTTTTAATTTAATTTTTAAGCCATTCTATTAAGTACAAAATGGAACCTCATTCTGGTTCTACGCTGAATTGCCCTGATGACTAATAATGTTGAAGATTGTTTAATGTGCTCATAGGTCATTTGAATATCTTCTTTAAAATTTCTCCATTTGAATATGCAGTTGTTCCCACACCATTTGTTGAAAATTCTGTAATTTTACCTGTTGAATTAGGTTGGCACCTTGTTGAAAATGACTTGACCTTAGATGTGTGGGTGAATTTTTAGAATTTCTAGTTATCCATATATCTACCTTTACACCAATGCCACACTAACATGAATACCACAGCTTTACTACTTTTCCCTACTGTTTTTCTGTTTTCTCTTCTATTTCCCTGATTTCGGTCATTAAAATCTTGCATATAGGTTTTAAAAGTCCTCCAACTTTGTTCTTTTTTTAAACTATTATTTTCAATATTGTTATAAGTTTTGCATTTCCATATAAATCTTACAGTAAACTCTTATTTTGTGCAAAGGGCTTACTGAGTTTACAATGAAGACTATGCTGAATCTGTAAGCTATTTTGAGAAGAATGGACATCTTAACAACATAGAATCTTCCTACATATTTTTAATTAAGCTTATTCCTAAGTATTCAACATTTTTTATGCTATTTTCCAGAGTTCTGCTTTTTAAATTTCATTTTCCAATTGTTTGCTGTTAGATACATACAATTGAATTTGTTTATTGATGCTACATTTTGTGATCTTGATATATTCATTGATTATTTCCAATAGTTTTTTGTAGATTACTTAGGATTCCCTATATAGACAATCATGTCATCTGCAAATAGAGACATATTTTGCTTTTCCATGGTTTAAGCTTTTTTTCCTCTTTTTTTTTAGCTTTATTGTACTTGACCCCTAGTACATATTGAATAGAAAGTGTAAAACCAATATTCTTGCTCTGTTCCTAATCTTAGGAACTTTAAGTATGATGATTTATTTATAGGTTTTAATAGATGCCTTTTGGATTGAGAAAGTTGTTTTCTATTTCTCAGTTCCTAAGAGTATTTATTTCATTATTTTGACATTATTAAATGCTTTTTCTGCATCTAATGACATGATTTTATTGTTTTGAATGATTATGAAATATTACACCAATTTTGAATGTATGGAATACACTTATTTGGTCACCATATATTCCTTTATTTTTATATATTGTCGAATTGAATTTGCTAATATTTTGTTGAGGAATTTTGTAACTATCTCCGTGAAGAATATTGGTCACTAATTATCTGGTATTGTCTTGTAGGTTTTGGTGTTAGGGTTATGTTGGCTTCATAAAATAAAGGAAGCATTCATTTTTTCCTCTTTTTTCTGAAAGAGTTTGTGAAAGATCATTATAATTCCTTCTTTAAAATTTAGATAGAATTTACCTGTAAAGTGATCTTGCTCTGGAATTTCTTTATGCAGGAGTTTTTGTTTTGTTTTATTTTAGATTTTATTTATTTGTTTATTTGAGAGACACAGAGCATGAGAGAGAGAGAGCAAGCAAGAATGAGGGTGTTGGGTGTGGCCTGGCTGGAGAGAAGGATAGAGGTTGAGAGAGAAGCAGTTGTCCTTGAGTAGGAAGTCTGAATCGGGGCTTGATCCCAGGAGCCTGGAATCATGACCTGAGCCTACAGCAGACGATTAAGTAACTGACTGAGCTACCCAGATGTCTGGATTTTTTTTTTAATTCAAATTTTTCAATTGATATATAGCTATTCTCATTTTCTATTTCTACTGTGTTAATTTTTAAAATTAATGCTTTATAAGAAATTTCCTATTTCTGCATACTTATTTAATTTGACATAAAGATATTATAAATATCACCTTTATTATTTTATTGTCTGTAGGACCTATAGTAATATTTTCTTTTTTCACTTCCGACATTGGTGGTCTTCTCTTAATTATTTTTATCTAAGTATAATCAATTTTAGCTACTTTTTCAAAGAACTAACTTTGAGTTTGGTTAATTTTCTGTACTCTTCTTCAATTTTCTACATTTTGCTTTTGCTATTTTTTTATTTTATGCAATTTGGGTTAAATTTACTCTTTATTCTAGCCTTTTTACTCACATTTACGAAGTATGAACACAAAAATGTGCAAATCTTCATCATTTTGCAACATATACAAATACTAAAACATTAGTTGTAATAGTTCTTTATATATTCTACATATAAGATCCTTATATATGATTGACAAACATCTTCTCCTGTTTTGTGGGTAATCTTCTTTTTGATAGTGTCTCTGAAGCACAACTTTTTGATTTTGATGAAATCCAGTTTAACTGTTTTTCTTTCATTGCTTGTGCTATTAGTGTGGTAGCTTAAAAAATAATGCCTATTTCAATCATAAAGATTTGCACCTATATTTTCTTTATTATTATTATTATTATTATTTTTAAAAGAAGGAGAGAGAGAATCTTAAGCAGGTTCCATGCCCAGTGCAGGGTTCAATCATACAAGACAAAGATAAAGACCTGAACTGAAATCAAGTATCAGACACTTAGCCAACTGAACCACTCAGGCACCCTGCACCTACATTTTCTTTTAAGAATTTCATAGGTTCTTTAAATTTATAAGTTCACTTAAATTTAGGTATTTAATACATTTTGAGTTAATCTTATTTTTGGTGTGTGATCCAACTTCATTCTTTTTCATGTGGCTGTTGAGTTTTCCCAGTACCATTTGTTGAAAAGATTTTTTTCTTCTGTTGAATTATCTTAGTGCCATTGTCAGAAATCAATTAACTCTAGCTAATTGGGTTTGTTTCTACTCTCACACTTATTCAACTGGTTTATACATCTATCCTTAGGCCAATATCATGCAATCCTGATTTCTGTAGGATTGTGGTAAGTTTTAAAATTGGAAATGTGAATCCTCCAACTCTGTTCTTTTTTAAGACTGTTTTGACTAGTATGAGTGTCTTGCATTCCTATATCATTTTTAGAATCTACTTGTCAATTTCTTCAAAAGAAAAAAAAGGCAGCTGAGACTTAGATAAGGGATGCATTGTATTTGTAGCTCAATTTGGAGAATATTGCTATCTTAAGACTTCCAGTCCATTTATACAGCAGTCTTTGTATTTTTTTTATGTCCCTTTTAATTTCTTAGAATGATGTTTTGTAGTTTTTGGTGTGTTCAAGTCATACACTTTTTTTGTTGTTGTTGTTAAATTTATTCCTGAGAATTTATTTTTGATGCTATTGCAATTGGAATGATTTCTTTTTCAGATTCTTCATTGTCAGTGTATAGAAACACAACTGATTTTTGTATATTGAGTGTTATATCCTGCCAGGTTGCTGAAATCAGTTATAGCTGTGATAGTTTTCCTGTAGATTCCTTAGGATTTTCTATATATGAGTTCACTTCATTTGCAAATAGAGATAATTTTATTTCCTTTCCAATTTGGACTCCTTTTATTTAGTTTTCTTGCTCAATTGCACTGGCTAGAACTTCTAGCACAATAATGAATAGAAGTGGGGAGATTGGACATCCTCTTTGTATTCCTGATCTTAAGGAGAAAGTTTCAGTCTTTCAGCATTAAGTATAATGTTAGCCATGAGTTTTCTGTAGTTGCCCTTATAGAGCTTAAGTCTTCTTCTATTTCTAGTCTAACAAATGTGTTTTCATCATGTAAGAGTGTTAGATTTTGTCAAATTCGTTTTCTGAAACTGTTGATATTATATATATTTTGTCCTTTACTCTAATTGATAGTACTCAGCCTCCAAATTCTATCTCCCCCGGAGGTCCTGTGATTACTTGGTTTTAATCTTGGTAGAATGCCAATGGGATGAGAGAGGGTTCTAAATCCCAAGATGAAGTCTCTTGGCTGTCTTTGATGCATACCTTCAATTTTCATGAAATTTCAAGGCATCTCATCCCTCTTGCTAGGCTGGACTTCCAACATGGGAATTATTTCACCCAAAATTGCTTTTCACAATCTTCTGATGCTATCTCAATCCAGAACAATGGATTAAAATTGACCAATGGGATTTAAGAAGAAGTAAAATCAAATCCATTGTCTACATTTTTAAAAACTGTTCACAAGAATGAGAGTTGACTGTCTTGTAAAAGCATCATATACAAGATCCAGAGTTTTTGTGAACAAGAATTTCAGTGATAATCAATAATGTGATTAGATTGTTTTTAAAAAAAAAAAGAGCAGAAAAAAATCATGAACTTTTAGGCTATGTGACTAAGTCAATAAGCATATAATATCCATATCAAGTGAGGTAATAATCCTAACACACATGACATCAGTCAGGAGGTCATGCTTGAAGGTATGTGTACTTTCTTGGACTTCATAATAGAAGAACAACATCAAAGAATAACCAAATGTTTGGAATAAATTAAATAAGATGGTTTATGTTCTAGTAAATTGCATCAAAGAGGAAAATGCTTGAAAGAGCTGCGTGTTTTAGCCTACAGAAAAGAAAAACTAGAGTGAGTGACATAATATAGGACTTCAACCATTCAAAAGGTTGTTTGAAAACTGTGTGAAAAGGGGAATAATCCATGCTATCTGGACTGCTTCAAAGTACAGAACTGGTACTGATTAATGGACAGAGACAAACAATCATTCAAGATAGGGAAGAACTCTGTAATTATAATTGTATGGTAATAGTAAAGTAGTTTTCAAAAATGACTTGAAAAAAAGTAGTAAGTAAATGAAAGATATATTAAGGTTTTATCAAGCCATGGTAAAATGAAAGACAGTTTGTGAGTCAGTGAGAATTTAGGAAGGTGTTGGGAGTGGGAGGAATGTAGAAATAGCATCAGTCTGATGCTCCCAGGGGTCTGTTGCTCAATGAAATGGTCATTTATTTCATTCACCAAAGTCACCCAGTTGACCTTATGTGAAACCAAATATATGCATGCAGTGTTAAATTTACACTAACAAATTATGTCAGTGATCACAAATCACAGATTGTCAATGGATGACTTAGAAAGGACAACTGCCATGGCAACAAAATGGGCTTTTGAAGTCTTAGTCCCGCTCAAAGAAGCATAGACCCTACAGTGGGTTTGTGTATGGATTACTTTTTCTTTCCTCTGAATTTTGGCCCTCAAGGATCAAAAAGATACAACTCTGTAAATATTGTAGACAAGACACAGAATATATAATAACATTACTTTAAATACAACTGAATACGGATTTTCCAAAATGGCTAGAGAATCTCACACTGGCAAGAACATCAAGCTTTATTGTTCCAACTATAGTTTGTCAAGGTTGATCGCCTGAGGGATCTCTCACTAAACCCTCTACTACACAGGCTCACAAGGTGTGGCGTCTTTGAGTGTGCTCATGCCAATAATGGACACATGAATTTGCTCTTAATTCTCCAACAAATCTGTTAAATTAAGTCAGCATCTTCTAAAAGCTATGTTCATAGGATTGAGAAGTATATGGCATATAGCTATAGTTTTGCTTTTAGGTCTTCAGTACCTGAAGGATATTTTATTAAGATGAAATGATTATCATTTATTTAAATTTGTTGACACTTCTAGGATGGACTTTTGTATATTTCTCTGTATTGTCTTTTTATTTTAGCCACGTACCTAGTCACTTATAAGCTGTAAGCTATTTCAACTATACAACCTTGGTTAAATTGTTTATTATAATAGTCCCAATATCCTCATCTGTAAAGTTATGAGAATAAAAGCACCTATTTTTAAGGGTTATTGTGTGAATTTAATGAGTTAATATGTACAGTATACTTAGGACAGTGCCTAGAGTATAAGACATGCTCAGTAACTGTAACACGTTAAAACTAGTAAAAAATATTCATTGAGTACCTATATATATATATATATAAATGTTGAGTGGAGTCACACTTTTTTAAAATATCTGTGAATTCCAGGTGTTCTTACATTCTCCTCACTCATCTCTTATTTAGATGTCCAGATATGACTGTTCTTTATTTCTCACAAATATTTTAAAAAAGAGAAAAGGAACTGTTCTCTTCTAGATTTTCATGTCTACCTTTCTCCAAAATTTCCATACCTTTTTCTGTGTATCAAGTTTTCCACAACATTTGGGGAGATAGAAGGAATTTACATATAAAAATGAAAACAAATAAATTTAAACAGTAGATACCCTTTTTTAAAAAAAGATTTTATTTATTTATTTATTTGACAGACAGAGATCACAAGTAGGCAGAGAGCAGCCAGAGCGAGAGGAAGGGAAGCAGGCTCCCTTTTGAGCAGAGAGCCCGATGCGGGGCTCGATCCCAGGACCCTTAACCAACTTAACCAACTGAGCTACCCAGGCACCCCAAATGTCTTCCACTTAAATACAAATAAGATTTCATATCTACCCACAGGATTTCTGGCCAAGAAGACACGGGAATTAACATGGTTCTTTGTGTTCATATGAAAGTGAAGAAGGTGGAACAAATGTAAAACCACAGGTGGCCTAGAACATGGATATTCTGTGCTGCAATGGTTCATTCAACAATAATTCAGCATTAACATTTCAACGTCAACAAATGTGATTACCAAAATTCTACGGGCAACATTACGATGTTTCTTTTTTTTTTTTTCGTTATTCAGGTTTCAGGAAAATCTACGGCAAAGATACAATTTCAGTTGCTGATAATAACAAATATTTATAAACCTTCCAAATTCTTGATATTAGAATTTTATAAAGAAGAAATAATAAGGGGTGCCTGGGTGGCTCAGTGGGGTAAAGCCTCTGCCTTCAGCTCAGGTCATGATCCCAGGGTCCTGGGATTGAGCCCCGCATCAGGCTCTCTGCTCAGCAGGGAGTCTGCTTCCTCCTCTCTCTTTGCCTGCCTCTCTGCCTACATGTGATCTCTGTCTGTCAAATAAATAAATTTTTAAAAATCTTAAAAAAAAAAAAAAGAAGAAATAGTTAAGTCCAATCCTAACTGTTTGTTGTGTTTAGCTGAGTCTGAGTGCAGTGGTGTCCTGGGCTTCACAGAAGTTAGACTGAGAATGTAGGACTTGACCCCTTTTTAGAGGAACCTGTTGTTTCCCAGGAGCTTAGAGTCTTCCTGTCCAAAGTAAGTCTTCCTGTCCTCAACCAAGTGGAGCACCTTCACTGTCTTCTCTTATATGCATTTTTTTCTGATTATGAAAGTACTACTGTTATCATTTTGGAAGATGATTTCTTCTTTCCTCTTCATTCTTTTTCACTTGCCTGTTTTCTTCTTTTTCTTTCTCAGCCACCTGTTCTCCCTCCTTTCCTCTTCCTTTACCTCGGTATAATGTTCTCTTATTTTCAGTTAACTTCCTGGAACATTTCCAAAATTTTGTTTACATGTTTTGTTTTGATTTTCTTTTCTTTTTTTTTTTTTTGGAGTATGTTAAAATGTTGCATAATAGTCTATGAGGTAACTAATTTACCTCGTTCCAGGTACCAAAACCATCTTTTCAGTAGCAATGGCAAAACTTTGTGATCCTGGGGTAGTGACAGACACTGGATTAAGAATCTTCAGGGATTTTTGTGATCCTATGATGACTGCTAGACTGTGGGAATTAGGCTATGGATAGCTCCTAGCTCATTCTCAACTAAAGGGCATACCATAGCTCTATCTCAAAGAGAGACAATCTCAACCTTTTTCAAGCCAAATAGATATGTCTCAAAAGTCATTGAAAGAAGGTTGAGATTGTCTTTGAACATACAAATAATTTCATTGAGTCAAAGAATAAAGTGATTTCTGTCATTACACTGAAGTCAAACTTGACTTGGTTAGAAGAGTGTGTATGGATTTTGGGTAGCCAGCTTTGGCCATAGTGATTGTTATACTACAGTACTTTAGCTTTAAATCCATACATCTCTACTGTGTTTTTCGACTCTCAGGTTGAACTCATGTATCCTTTACCAGTTGCTCCCCGTGATGTTTTGCCAAAAAAGAAGCACTAGAGAGACTCCTGAAGGCTGAATGAGTTAAAAAGGACTTGCTCTTTCCTGTTTGCATCTAAATCCAGTCAGGTGAGAGCTCTTTATCCTGGCAATGACAACTGATCCCACAAGTAGCAGTTGATTACAGTTTGCAATTTTTCCATGCTATTTAAAATCAGTCTCATTACATTCCTCTCAGAAAACTCGGAATCAGCCTGACTGTGCTTCTTCCTCAGAAGTGTAAGTCCCAGCTCCACAGGCTCTCCTCCAATCCTCTGAGCTTTAATGATCCTCTATGTTCATCCAACCTCTGTTTAAGAACACAAAGTGTTCCCCTTTTGCCTCTTTAATTTTCTAATTGCCAGTGAGCAATTCTGTGTAATTTTCTTCTGGTAAGATAACTGATGTAGTTTCTTTCTCCTCAAAGATCCCTGGCCTATTCAGTGGTAGTTGAAGATTAAAAAAAATTATATATATATAGTATCACTCAAGGTATATGCACTATAGAAGAGATGGGGGCTAAGAGACAAATGCTAAGGGACAGAGGACACTTTGCCTGTGATGCAAGAGGTAAGAACTGAGCTAGTATAGCAAGAGTTGAGAAAGGGAGTCAAGGAGTCATCAGTGGAGCCATGTGGCAGAACATTCAACTAGGTTAAGAATAAAATTATTTTCTGGAAATCTATCTCCTGATGACTCTATTTACAATAAAGGCAGAACAGAGTGGAGCTCTTCTGTTGGAAGGATAAGCTTTAGAAATTCTTAGTCATTTGTGTTTGGTAGTCCTGGGTAGGGAGCACCAGATGGTCAGTGATAATGAAGACAGAGGCAGTAAGAAAGGCAATATTCACATGAGGTCAGCCCACCCAGTGAGTGCCTGATGGTAGGAACTATGTCCAAGGTTGTTCAGTATGTTATTTTGTTCTAAATTCATTGTATCTAAATTCATTATGCTTCACTGCATGGCAGTATGAAGGGAATTTTTAAAAATGGGCCAAGATTCCCATTCCATACAAGTGTTTAGCATTCTTTCATGAGGAGAATGAATATCTATTTGACTCTCTCCAGCCCAGAATAGCAAGGAGAACAAAAAGAGCTGTGGTTTTAATTAATCATCTCAACTCAAGTTCAACATTGAAGTTGATGGTTTAGACTCCTATAACACAGTGAAGCGTACCTTGGCAGAACTGAAAAACACTGAACCTCCGCACAGCAACATTCCCAGCTGCAAACTGGATAACAATTTCACCTTTTTGACAAATCATAATTGAGTCCCTTCAATGAAAGAATTTAATCTAAAGTGCAAAGTAAACTAATCACCATTAGGTCTCACTGCTAAAGAGGTATTTTGCTATATCATAAAGAAGTAATATAAAAAAGGATATAATTTTTTGTGTTCTTTTTGGAAAAGGATATAATTTTAGCTTGTATTGTAGGCAATGTGATTAAATTTTAACATATTTTCATATAAGCAATAAGTTTTATGGATGATGTTTCTTTTAAAATGATTTCATTTTGGAGGTTCAGATTTCCTAGGAGTTCAATTGGATTCAAGTCCCTATCTTAATTATCAAACAGCTGAACAATCTATTATTCCTAATTCTATAACTTATGAAACTGATATTTGATGCCAAAACTTTCATGTATTTTATTTGCATTAATTCTCATAACAGTGTGGCAAGAGAATAATTATTGATTATATTTGTCCAAAGATTATAACTCAGTTTGACTCTAAAACTTAGGCACTTTCTACTGTAGAAGCTGCTTCCCTCTAATATATGATAGCTTCTACTTGTTTTGGGGAGAATATAGGGAATTGGAAATGAGAAACTGATAGAGTACAGATGCTACAATACAGGTCCCAGAGGATCTCAGAGACTTTATAAGGTTTCTGAGATTGTAGTAGAACTGAACTCAACCCAGATCTGCTGATTCCTGATACATCACATGGCTAGATCTGAACTTAGTCCAATATGTTCATAACCATGATCTGAATGCTACTGCCATGCAATAAAAGAGTTGCTGAGTTCCTTGACTGTTATCTAATTTTACTTCAGCCTACAGTCTAAAAAGCACCAAATTTTAATATGGGATTGAACAACACAATAGACATACTTGTATTGATATATATCAATAGAATTATATATATTATACATATAAATATATATAATATATATACTGAGTGTGAAACATATGAAAGGAAATATATATATACATATATGTATATGTGTGTGTATATATATATATAATGAAAGGAAATATACATATATGGAAATATGCATACACACACACACATCTAGGAAACTTTGTCAGTTTGCATGAAGGTTCAGTTGCAGTTAGAAATCATTTCTTTTATCACTCTTAGAAGATCTGGAGAAATTCCATTACATGTGTAACAAGAAGACTAAAAGCCCCTTCCCTTCAGAGGAAGCCTGAGAGAAGAAAAAGTTGCTAATAAAGAGATCCATCAGACTGTATTGTATAAATAATCATTTCAACTTCACCTTGTCTGTGTTGCTCTGGAGCTGAGTTTGTGGATATTTGGGATGGAGAGATTGAATTTCTCTGACATTCAAATATGGGAGGGATATTTTTTAATTACTTATTTTTATTGTCATGGTTATTGGCCTGAAAAGGGAGAAGAGAATATGGATGTTGGGAGTGGCTGGGTACATCAGAAAAGCCAAGGCTTTAAAAAAGCAGGGTATCTAGGGGTGCCTGGGTGGCTCAGTGGGTTAAAGCCTCTGCCTTCAGCTCAGGTCATGATCTCAGGGCCCTGGGATTGAACCCCACATGGGGCTCCCTGCTTAGCCAGGAGCCCACTTCTCCCTCTGCCTCTTCTGCTCCTCCTGCTTGTGTCCCCTCTCTTGCTCGCTCAATTTCTCTCTCAAATAATTAAGTAACATCTTTAAAAATTAAAAATATATATATGTGGAGGATATTTTGTTACTCTTTGGTTTAGTATAAAAGGTTAATATATTGTTGGTTTGAGCTGTCATTCTGGTGTTCACTTTTAAATAAAACAATTTATAATGGGAAAAAGCAATGTAAACTCTCCTTAAATTTCCCTTAAAGTTTGAAAGATTGCGATAGGTTTTCCTTGTCACATATAGAGACAGCCATCTTGATAGCTTTAAATATTTCAATCAGCTGTATAAGTAGCATATTTATACTACTGTTAAGTAGAAAAAAAATACTGATTACATACAACACTAATCCTTTGCCATAGGAATGTCTTATTCTCAGTGATTTAATTTTAACATCTAAAGAAAACTATGGTTTACACTCTTGTCTTGTTCCAAGAATGCCAACTCTCACTCAAGCTTCTTGGCCTCTGTAAGGTTTTTCTACTGATTGTTACCTTTTGCCAAGCCTTGGGAGATTTAGGTACTTATGGCTAGAGTCTGAATTAATGTATATATGTGGTGTATGGTGTTTAAGTTAAACTAGTACATTTCAGACCAGCAAATTTTGTTACTTGGATGAAGGAAGGATATAAATTCCATGATTTCGTCATTGTGAGGACTCATGAATATGCCATTGTATACGACCCTGCTGCTGAAGAAACACAAGATTTAATATGTGCCTTTAAAAATACATTTTTCTATAAATATATGTAAATATAATTTCTCCTGGCTATTTCATTGTTAAATTATCTGGCAAATAATTTGGTTGAGATCATTGTCCTCATTTGAGAAGAACTTTAAATTTTGACACAAAAATTACGTATGAATCAGATATATATTTATTTGAATTATGTTATTTATTTTTCTTTTAATTACTCTTATCAAATAATAATAAACCAAAATAAACTACAAAATGCTTGTGCACTTCAACATATTCAATGAGCTTGCAGGACTGTAGAATTAAAGAATAGTTCAGGAGGACTTTCTTTTTTTTTTAGCATCCATTCTCTCAACAAACTTTTTTTCTTTTTATAACTAGTATTTTTTAAATTTATTTTTCCAGTGTTCCAAGATTCATTGTTTATGCACCACACCTAGTGTTCCATGTTCCTTAATACCCACTACCAGGCTCACCCAGTTTTTTTCTCACAGTCTCTCATGGTTTGTCTCCCCCTCCGATTTCCACCAACTCACTCACTTCCCCTCTCCTTCACCCAATGTCCTCTGTGTTATTCCTTATGCTCCACAAGTAAGTGAAACCATATGATAATTTATTCTTTCTGCTTGACTTATTTCATTCAGCATAATCTCTTCCAGTCCCGTCCATGTTGATACAAAAGTTGGGTATTCATCCTTTCTGATGGAGGCATAATACTCCATTGTATACATAGACCATATCTTCTTTATCCATTTGTCCATTGAAGGGCATCTTGGCTCTTTCCACAGTTTGACAACTGTAGCCATTGCTGCTATGAACATTGGGGTACAGATGGTCCTTCTTTTCACTACATCTTTATCTTTGGGGTAAATACCCAGTAGTGCAATTGCAGGGTCATAAGGAAGCTGTATTTCTAATTTCTTAAGGAATCTCCACACTGTTTTCCAAAGTAGCTGCACCAACTTGCATTCTCACCAATAGTGTAAGAGGGTTCCCCTTTCTCCACATCCCCCCCAACATTTGTTGTTTACTGTCTTGTTCATTTTGGCCATTCGAACTGGTGTAAGGTGGTATCCCAATGTGGTTTTGATTTGAATCTCCCTGATAGCTAAAGATGATGAACATTTTTTCATGTGTCTGTTGGCCATTTGTATGTCTTCTTTGGAGAAGTGTCTGTTCATGTATTCTGCCCATTTTTTGACATGATTATCTGTTTTTGAGTGTTGAGTTTGAGTTCTTTATAGATCTTATATATCAGCCCTTTGTCTGTAGTGTCATTTATGAATATCTTCTCCCATTCCGTGGGTTGCCTTTTTGTTTTGTTGACTGTTTTCTTTGCTGTGCAGAAGATTTTGATCTTGATGAAGTCCCAAAAGTTCATTTTCATTTTGTTTCCTTTGTCTTTGGAGACACGTCTTGAAAGAAGTTGCTATGGCCAATGTTGAAGGGGTTACTCCCTATGTTCTCTTCTAGGATTTTGATGAATTCCTGTCTCATGTTGAGGTCTTTTATCTATTTCGAGTTTATCTTTGTGTATGGTATAAGAGAATGGTGAAGTTTCATTCTTCTATATATAGATGTCCAATTTTCCCAGCACCATTTATTGAAGAGACCACCTATTTTCCGCTGTATATTTTTTTCAGGAGGACTCTTTTTAAACAACAGGAACGTAGAAAGAAACCAACATGCTTACCTACCAGAATTAAGCATTCTAATCCACCAAATTAGTCCTTGGTTAAATAAGAAGGAACAATGTCATCTAAAGCAATAATTTTTGATTTGTAAATTTCCACAGATGAAAAGACTCTATAACTGAGACTCTATAAATGTTAGAAAGGGTTAAATAGCCTATCCCATTTTTTTTCCATTTTATATTAGAAAAAAAAAATGCTCCTGGGACACTTAAGTGGCTCAGTCAGTTAAGCATCTGACTCTTTGTTTCAGCTCAGATCATGATCTCATAGGCAGTGGGATCAAGCCCCAAGGAGGGTCTCGAGCCCCAAGTTGGGTCTCGAGCTCAGTGGGACGTCTGCTTGAAGATTCTCTTGCTCTGCCCCTCCCCCACTCACATGGTTAAATAAATCTTTACAAAAAATTAAAAAATAAAATAAAATACTCCTTTAAGTTAGAATTACTTTTTTAAAAACCACTAACACCAAACATCTGCTTCTGAATAAAATAGAAAAAAGAAAAAACAAAACACCGTTTGCACAGTAATGCCAGTAAAAACAACAACAACAAAATCTTAATGTCTATTAAAGTTTCCCATGAATATACTGAAAAAAAAAGCAAATGAAAATATTACAAATCATAAGATGTGAAGAAAAGGAGGAATTAAGAAGATAAAATGTCAAGAGCAATCTGGCCAAGTCCAATGAATGGAGAATAGTAAAATTGCAAATCAAAAACTGAAACTGCAAAATTTGTTATACCAACTAAGCAAACGGAACCCAACTATTCATCTGCGTGCACTTGAGAACAAATAGATGACTAGATGACTTGCACAAATTAGAATACTCTATATGTTCCTACTCAAAAAATTCTAAACCCAAGTTGAACTGAGCTAATACTTTATTCTAGTTATACTTTCTCTTACATTGAGGAAGAAAATAGTTAATGAACCAACACAACAAATTATTTGAAATCACCTAAATAAAACAGTTGATTGACAGTAGGGGTTTTTCACTTTTCAACCAGCTATTTGTCATTTAAGAGATGCTGTGTTAAATGGAGTAGTTTCTAAGGAAAGTTCTCTTGATCTAACCCATTTTAGCCCTTGTTAAGAATAAATGCAATGGACACCGGGAAAGGGATCAAAAGACTGTGGATTAGTAAAGATGACATTTAATTGTGTGCCAGTATGAAGTTAGCTTTAGAAAGCTCCCATCAACAAAAATCAGGCATTATTATTCTAAAGAAATGGAGGATGTTAATAAAATGCTTGTGTCACTAGGGAAAAAGGTTGGACCTTCTAAGTCACAGCAGTCAAGTTGGTCCTGTTTATAGGAGCACTGTCTCTAGACCTCTCCATTCTTGTCTGCCCAAAGATAGCTGCGGAGCTATGGTACTCTTCTTTATGTAACTTTCTAAAACATTAGTAAAATATTATGTAACTTTCTAAAGTATTAATCAGTATGACGTATTTTGATGATGACATATTTTCTCATTGCTCATAATAAAATGAGTAGTTGAAGAACACAAATAACACAGGTGTCCTCAGCTATTTGGCAATTTGAGTCATGCAACTTTAAAGATTTGCTTGAAGACCTGTTTTGCTAACCAAAAGAAATCCAAAGAGGATTTTTCCTTTAAAATAAATAAAGGTGGAAAGAGAAAATAAAAATATTGCATTGCAGAGACAATGAGCTGTGACACCGGCCCCACCAAACTCCCTCTCCAGGACTACCCTCAGCATCTCAGCTGCAAACCACAGTAGCTTTGAACTGTGTCTGGGAGCATCTGTGCTTTATCTCCATTTGTTTTGGGCATCTGTTAGCAAGATGTGTCCGGAGGTATGAGAAAAACCTAAGAGAGGTTATTTTTGGGTCTAGTCAAAATTATTCCATGTAAATGAACATAATTGCTTCTTCCCTTTACACCTTTTCAGCTTACAAAAGGTGGGCATGGTCTACAATCAAATAGTGGGGGCAACCTGTGTAAGAAAGGATATTTTCTTTTCTTCGCCTCATTATCTCTGTTGTACAGAAACAAAAGTGTCTATTGCTAGTCATACTAAGCAGGGATAGTTTAAGGATTACTGGCATGGGTTACAGAGCTCTCAAAGAATGGCACCATGGAAATACATCCCATTGCTACATTTTAAGCCAATGGGATTTCAGGCCCTTCGGAGAGTTGGATAATCCCTCAAATCCTTAAAGATTTGAATAATAGCTATAAGTAATGCTGGTGTTTAGTAAATATAATGATAACTGTATAAAGATATAATCCTATGTAACTATGCTTTCACAAAGAACAGTGAAGGAAACAAAAATTTATAGTAGTCAGATATCATCGAGTCATGTGATAAAATGAAGAGCAGCTTTAATGCTAAAGTGACTTCCAGGAATTAGTGGGGATGGGAAGGAATATAAAAATAGTTCAGCAGAGAGGATCACATGGGGTGGACCTAGGGACGGTGTTGACACAAAGCAAAGAATTAAAAGGCATCATCAGCAATGAGCAGACATTTGCAATATTAATAGATGCTTCAATGATATATTTGTCAAGTTACACATCGGTCCTGATATTTGGCTATGACAACACGTGTTTCTGTGCTGCCTTGCCATCATGATATGCTGGTTAGGATGTGGTCTCTGGTGCCAGACTCTGAAGATTCAAATCTCAACTTAGACATATATTGGTTGTATGACACAGACATGTCACCGACTTCCCCTCTGCCTTCATATCTTCATTTGAAAAATGAAATAAATTTTTCAATAATGAATGATAAAAGTGAAATAATATTACTGCCTACTCCTGAAGGCCTTTATGTAAATTAAATGTTATTATAGGCTAGTATATGTTGAGGATTTAAACCAGTGATACAGGTGTGTGTGTGTAGAGGGGATTATTAGACATTTAAAGACAGGAACTCTAACATTTGTGAAAAACATTATGCCATCAATTAATGAGCCAACTATCTATTCCACAAGTATTCCTGTGGACCCACAATGTGTTCAAGGTCTATAGATAGATATTTCAAGGTAGACAAAGGACCACCTACAAATCTGAAATTGTGTTTTTTGGAAACTAGTACAACAGATATGAACTGAAAAAAAACTCTAGTATTGATGCCATATGAAAATTAAAGAGGTTCTACAAAACAAACACACACACACACACACACACACACAAAACCCTATTCTGATCACTTGACGATCATGCTTTATGATGGTAAACTAGTTCCCATTGACTCTAACATGACAAATGTTGAGCTGTAATCATAACATTCAGTTGCAAAGACCCACACTGGCCTCCTGTGTAGTCCCCTTAACCACTTTTGTCCTCTCTAAGTAAAACACAGCTTTGAGGAGTGCCGATGGCTCAGTGGGTTAAGCCTCTGCCTTTGGCTCAGGTCATGATCTCAGGGCCCTGGGATTGAGCCCTGCATTGAGCTCTCTGCTCAGCAAGGAGCCTGCTTCCCTCTCTCTCTGCCTGCCTCTCTGCCTACTTGGGATCTCTCTCTCCGTCAAATAAATAAATAAAATCTCAAAAAAAAAAAAAAAAACCAAACCCCAAAATACAAAAAAACACACAGCTTTGAGTTTGTAATGTTCTATTTAAGGCTCAGTTGCTGCTTCCATTATAAACTTTGCTATTCCAGATTATAACTTGTCACCTTTCATTTGCATCAAGATAAAACTTTAGCATATATTTGTAAGCTTTAATATAAACTATTGTTTCAGGAAAAAAAAAGTGCGAATGAGTAAAATGAGGAGTTTGTAGTCTTGAACATCCTTTGAAGAATTACAAATAAAATAACCACCCCTCTTTCCTGACCTTCAGTTGGACAATGTGGTAGATGCATTCAACTGTCTACAAATCTTTAATATGAGCAGAAGCCATTTTAAATGGATTCTCAAATGTCTAAGTTTGAAGCGTTATAAGAGCCTTGAGGATGGGAAAATTAATTTTCTTTGGAAATATATATTTAAATAAGTATAAAAATAATTTACAATTCTTTCAGCATATATTCTTTGGGATCGCACTAGATTGTATTTTTTGTATGCTTACTTAACCCTTGCAATAATCCTGTAAGGGAATTCTTATCCTCATTTCTCAGATAAGGAAGTTGAAGTACAGGTAAGTTAACTGATTTTCTAAGGTCACATTGCTAAGAGGAAGAACCAGGATATGAACCTTGTTCCACTTAACTTCAAAATCTGGTTTTAATTGTTGTGAAATACTGACTATTTAGACACACACCATCTCCATAGATATCTACTTGGTGGCAATATGGTATAAAGATTCAGCACGTTGAGGCTCTGGGCTCAGTCTGCCCGAGACAAAAATCTCACATCTGCTGCTTACTAGCTGTATGATATCAGGAAAGTACTTAGAATGTATTTAGCACAAAGTAGGTGCTAAATAAATACTGTATCCTATTGTTTTCAGAATACATAGAACTTGAGAGGGAGGTCACTACAAGGAAGGAGTCATAAGAGTCATGTCAGAGAAACGAGGAGACAAGTATACAAATCCTGTGGGATCTTGAAGGCCATTGTAAGGATTTTGGCCTTTACTTTGAATGTAACATAAAGACACTAGAGAATTCTAACAAGAGAAATGTCATGATCTAACTAGGTTTTCTTGACTGCTCTGGCTGTTGGATGAAAACACACTGCAGGAGGGCAAAAGTGAAGGCAGAGAGACCAGTTAAGTGTCTCTTGCAATAATCCAAGACAGAAATACCAGTGCTTTAGACCAGAATGATAACAATGGAGAAAGTCAAGAAAAAAGTGGTTAGATTATGCCATCACAGGATGTACTGATATATTGGATATGAAGGATGACAGAAGAAAAAAGTATTTAAAAAATGACTAATGTTTTAGCTTGGGCAACTGAAAGATCAAAATGAATGACAACTAATAACTAATAATATTAATTAATAATTAATGCCTTTGATAATTTCATTTCTTATATCTCAAGTTAATTCTATTCCTGGATTTTCTGTAGACTAGTAAATGTGGTAAGATTGAATAAAGACTACCAATTGAATCTTCTAAACAAAGGATACCAGACAGATCTTTTTTTTTTTTTTAAAGATTATTTATTTATTTATTTGACAGAGAGAGATCACAAGCAGGCAGAGAGGCAGGCAGAGAGAGAGTGAGAGGGAAGCAGGCTCCCCGCGGAGCGGAGAGCCCGATGCGGGACTCGATCCCAGGACCCTGAGATCATGACCTGAGCCGAAGGCAGCGGCCTAAACCACTGAGCCACCCAGGCACCCCCCAGACAGATCTTTTAATACATTGTCTGGTTTTCTGATGTCACAATCTTACTCTTCTGTTAATACAAGAACTGATGACTAGGTGAGTTACAGAGTGATAGGCATCTGGGACACATGGAGAGGCTCTCATGAGGCATGCCTGGATCTATTACATGAGTAACCAATCTGTTACACTCAGAGGCATAAGTACAAAATATTGCTGAATTTCCCTTCACACTACTTAAACATTCTGGAAATTTCCCGTTGTTTTCTTGTCCTTCTCATGTATTCACAGTCCAAGTTAGACCAGTGTAGAATTCTCATCTTACATCTGAGTCAAAGCTCTTATTTCTCACATTACCTACTGGCTCCAGGCAAGTGTGTGGAGGTGTGTGCCTCCTGCCATCAGCAGATCACCCCACAATCTTACGGAAACTCCCTCATGGCCTAGACACTGCCAAGAAAGCTGAAGCCTGACTCCTTCAGAACATCCCTTAACCCAAAAAGAAACTCCCACGTTCTTACCACACCTCAATCATTTTTCTCTCTGCACTGCCTCCCCAACACCCTTAGCTTTTGTTCTGGTAGGCTCAGAGTAGATCAGCAAGTTCATTGACCATGCAGAGGTCCTATAAAGGAAAGAGATGCCAGGCTAGCAGGGACCTTCAGTCTCTATGGTGATAATTCCCTTGGATGGTCCTCCCCTGGCTTGGAGTCGTGGGGATCATAGCATTCCTGATGAACCAGATTACTCCCTGACTCTTCCTCTAACCTGTCTTTATTTTTCTTTTTCCTTTTATTTTTTAATAGTCTAGTATGCAATTTGGGTACTAACAGTTGGATGGAGATATCAAAATTAGCGCATAGGCCAATAAATAATAAACCCTGAGGGAGTGGGCTGGTCTCTACTATTGGCAGCTTTCTTCAGAACAGGGGACACATATCATCTCTCTATCCTCAGCTTTAGGTCCAAGTTAGCAGTTTAAGGCAATAATAATAATAATAATAATAATTTATAATAATAAAAATACCACTCATACCCAACTACATATATTTAAAATTCTGAAAACTTTGGAAATGGTGTTACTGAAACACAGATACGCCAAGAGTGAGTGGGCAAATAACTGACTTACTTAGAGCCACTACTGTAGGTGGTTTGTGGAGAGCAATTTGAAAAACCATTGTTCTGTAATTCTTCTTTGATCACACGCTCACACACAAAAATACACCCACACACCACCAACACCACTCTCAATTAATCTTCAAGGATATAGCAGAATGAACATACCTGTTCCTTGCAAAATGGGTATGCCATGGTCCCGACAAGAGAACCAAATACAGAAGATGTGAAAAGTTTGCAAACAACCGAGCTCTTGACACAGCTCCTTGGGGACCACTTGGTCACTGATGATAGAATTTAAAAGGGCCCCTCCTGCTTGGCAGGCAGCCAGGATCACAGCTCCAGGGAGGAAAGCCAGATGTGTATTTAAGATCTGCTTCTGGGGATGCCTAGGTGGCTCAGTGGGTTAAGCCTCTGCCTTGGGCTCAGGTCATGATCTCAGGGTCCTGGGATCCAGCATCATCAGGCTCTCTGCTCAGCGGGGAGCCTGTTTCCCCCTCCCCCTCTGTCTGCCTCTCTGTCTACTTGTGATCTCTCTCTCTGTCAAATAAATAAATAAAATCTTAAAAAAAAAAAAAAGATCTGCTTCTGGTGATTTTCTCCCCCTTCTACATAGGGAAGCCTGTTTGGCTGAAAAAGTGGATCCCTACTTGAATTCTTTCTAATTGTTATTTTACTCTGACCGGCTACTCTCACTATTTGTCCATTCCCTATTGTCCTTGTTTTGTAATCAGCTCTTATGCAAATGAAGCATGCTTGTAAGTTGATTTGAGACCTTATTTAGGAAATAAGAGTTCCAAAATACTGGAACAGAAGTTGCTGGTCTTTCCTCTTACTCCACAGAAGCTAACTGTGGACTCATCTCCAGTAAGAAAAGAGACCTTTTCCTAATTTTATTTACTTTGAATAAGTAGTTCCTGAGAGCTTTGCTTCTTTGAATGTAGTTCCTGGTAGCAATGCTTCCTAGAAATGATGGACCCCGTGAGTAAGCCTTGTTTAACATGACACATTCGAACTGACAAACAATCATACATGCCAAATACTTCTTTCCTGCAATATGCATCTCTAGAAAAGTCTGATCTTGTATCTAAAATAATTAGATTTTGTTCAGTAATCAGACTCAATCAAAAGAATTCTGTGTGAACTACTTTTATTCCCACGATGAAAAATGTGTGTCATATCCTCTGTAAATTTGCATATTTTTCCATAAACCTAAAACCAATCAATTTTGAAGAGTTATGATAATATAAAGAATCTGAGGCAATTACATGTCTTTTAAACAGGGATTCACTGCTGGTATTCATGTAGTAAAGTAGTCAAAACTTCTTTAACCCTTTTCATGACATCTCAATTAAGCTGTAATGATTGAGGCTCAAGACATTTCTTAGGATTAATGACCGGCTGGGAAAGTGAATGGCCTGAGGTGAAGCCAAGGGCCATTAATTCCCTCTGGTCATTAATCCCCCAGGAAATGCCTTAGGCCTGGCTTGATATTAGCATTACAGGCTGCAAATATACTGTTGAATTTCCTGATTGGTTTTAAAATAATTTATTAAGATGTCATATTTTAATTTCTGCCCTGTAAACCCAACATTTCCAAATTTTGATTCCTGGTTTTTCATCCTACAATGTTGATTACAAGGACATAATAGAAATGGTTTCATTGACCATGTTTCACATTTTCTTTGAAACTGTCAAAACATGTTAAAGTTATTTTTGAAACTGAAGTTCCAAATGGCCAATTGTCCTTGTGATATTGTTTGCTAGTGAAAATCTTGTCATGACAATTAACGGTCCTCATTCAAGTATGCATGTGGAATGTTCTATACGGTATCATCTAAGTTTATGAAAGGGGTTGAACCTTTTCCCTAATTTTGCCTAACATCAAATGAATATAAATCTGCCTTTAGTTACAAATAGAATAGCTACACTTTGGGCTTTTGTTAGGAAATAATCAAAACTTGGTCATAGAAATAATATTTATGGGAATTGTCGAAAACAATTCCTCCAAAGCTTCTCTCAAGAATGGGCCACTGAAGTTTGAGATGGAATTGCTTTTGCTGAACTGTACTCTAGGGTTATGCTTCTGTTAAATTTGAGAATGTTCATTTTTTAGAAAATCTAACAAAACTTATTTTTACCACCTGCATGTTCTTAGATATTTCTTACTATATCAAAATGTCCTCCTTATGAGGCCCAGTAGAGAAATTTCTTTCAGACTTTGTATAAGAAATAACTGGGATGAACATAAGAAATCAGTGTCTTTTTACCTTTTGGAAACTACAGAACTTGCAACTGATCTTATTTCTCTTCTTTGGCTACTAGAAAGCATGAAGTGAAATTTGCAAGACAGTGCTAACAAAATTCTTAGAGCAATTTTGGGTACTATCTTTACTTCTAACTTTGCCTTAGTCTCTCCTACCTTAATTCATCTTCTTCTCTGACTCACCGGCAAGCTCCAGTTATACATCTTTGTCAACTCCTGCTAATTCAGTTCAGAATGAGATGGGATATAATTAACTAATTAATTAATTGATTAGTTAGTTAAGTAATTATTAACTGCACAAGCAACAAGCCTTTCCCTCTTCCCTAGTGCAATGCCCACTTGTACTCACTCCAGATATCTAGTTACGTCTTGTGATATGGCTTTAGCTTGTCCAACCACTTTACAATGCCTGGCAGGACAAAACTGGTGGGATATACTGGTCAGTCCCATAACACCTGGAACTAGAAGTCCTAGGGCTCTCTGCCAATCTGGTCATCAATTCAGTTAGATGAGTACAAATAAATCTCTGTTGACTAAAGTTTTCTACCTTAGAATATCTACTTTAAATGGTACACTTCTAAGACCCATAATCCACCTGATAACACAAAATGTCAAATGTAAATAGTTGCTTATTAATTTTGACTTTCATTAAAACATCAATGAAAAGTGATTCATAATGGGGAAAAAAGGAATTATAGTAAAAATAAGTTAGGTAAGAGACTATTAGATTCTTCTCCCCTCCCCCCACCCCCCAAAAAAGCAATGATCCCTTCCGGAGCAATATGGAGACTCAGACTCGGCCAAGGGACATTATTTTGTGAAGGATAAGAAGGACTTTCCGTCCATCTATCTAGCTGTCTATCTACTTATCTTTCTCCGTCTATATATCTGATGATTGTGATGACATCCTTGAGTGAATTGAAGGTCAATTCAGGAAATGCGACTTGGGCTTACTGATCTGAGCCGTGAAATGACAACACAAGGTCCGTATTCTGTCCTCAGCTCAATGCCGCATGTGTGTGTGTTCATGAAGCACATGGTATATGCTGTGTCTGTCTGGCAGAAACATTTGTGCTTAAAATACAGCCTGACAGTTCCCTGCCATCTTGCAAAACAGTGTGGCTTATTTAGAACAAATCTGTTATGACTGACCACAGAAAGATGCATGTGTGTTTCTGAGCCTCTTCCTATGAATAGGCAAAAGGACCATCTGGGCACGTGGCATTTACACATCTTTGAGCAAAGTTAGCATTCTGCCTCTCAGTAAAATCCATCTCTCAGAGACTCTGTGGGTTTGTGATGCTTCCTGTAGAATGGAGGAGGAAAACAAATGCACTTCAGTAAAACAGAAGTATCTCTTTTTTTTTCATCTGTCATAGCCACAGTTTGATAGTATCTGTATTTCATTTTCACTTCGGAATATCACAAGAGGGAGAAATGGCAGGAAGCAAGTTGCTTCCACATGGTTGTGAAAGAGAGTTGTTATATTTGGTTGCTCTCTGTGGCACATCTCTGTGAAAAAAAAAAAAAGAAAAAGAAATCTAGCTACCATCCTGGTGGTGGGGAAAAAAGAAAAGTCATGTCTTTATCTTCTACTAAGAAAAAATATTGCTAAAATAATTTGAGTGATCATAATGACATTTCCCTGTTGTGTATCTTTATTAAAAATCAATCTGACTTATAATTCAGATACTTCTATGTTTATCTTAAAACACGTATTTTATCTGACAATGCAGAATACTCAGAAAAAGCATGAATTGGACTTCATTACTTTGTAATTAAAAGTTACTAAGGTCCAAAAACTTTCCAATATTAAGGAATTCAAGGCACTTTGCTTGATCATAGAATAACATGATTTTTTAAAGAAAATCTGCCAAGATTTATACAACCAAACAAATTATTGACTACTGCTAGAAATATTTATTTTACTCAGAATATTTTATATTTCCTCTTTAAAAAATGGCCTTCTACCATACGGTTTATTATTTTCACCATTCTAGAGAGAAGCATGTCTTTCATTCTAGAATAACAAATTAATTTAGAAAAGAGTCAAACTTAGTCAAGTATTACTAACAGAAGGGTGATTAACTGGGAATTTACGTTTTTGGCTAAAGGAAGTGTGTGGCTATAAAACAATAAGGCTGATCTCAAATGTCCTTTCAATTCTAAATTTTGACATGACATCTCTCTCTGTGATAATCTTTTGCAACTTGTAAATTCAGAGAGCAACTCTAAAAGAGGAGTGCCAAAATGTTTTAGTGCAATGGCAACATTGTTAAATTTCATGGAGAGCTTCCTGAGGGTGCCATTTTGAAAGACAATCACATGTTGTCACACACGATTGTTGAGAAAAATTGTCAGTCCCATTGCTTTCTAGTCACATATTTTACTTAAGCTTCAGTTGTTTTCCTTCTATGAACTGAAATCCTGAATGGAATAAATTGTTGCCAAATTTAACATCTCTTAATGCAAAACAACTTCCGTTAGTCTTCCTTTTCCTCTTTGTTTCTGTAGTCCCTCCCATGGGCTAGGTCAGGGGTCAGCAATTGGAGGGGGCCAGGTATTAAATACATTAGACTTTCTGGTCCAACAGGCAAAATCAAGAGTATAATGTGGGTACTTACATAACAAGAGTATTTACAGAACAAGCGATGTGTATTGCAGGTAGAAGGGATGCTCTGTGGCCAGTTGCCCTTTAAAGAAGACTTTCTCAGGATGACAATGGACTAAACAAATGACGAGAAGGCTAGCGGGTAGTGCAGTAAGTGACTCTCCTGGTCATTTTCACTCTCTGTGCCAGTGAAATCCAGATCCAGTACAGCCATCTCAACTTGAGCAGTTGTTTAGGGAAGAGACCGCTCACTAGACTAAGACTCTACCATTTTTGTGGATACCAGCAGCCAATAGCAGAGTCCTCAATATGAAGGTGACAATTGGCACAGACCCTGAGTGGTAGCAAGGTGCGACTGGGGAGATAGTTGCTGAGTGTGGAAAGGGAATGAGGAAGGATGCCCCTAGGCCTCCCACCTGAACTTTGGTCTCCATGACTCCTAGTGCTAGCTTGCTGGGATATGCCTACAGATAGTACAAAAGCAGGTACGAGGCCAGATTTGGCCCATCCACGATTTGTCAACCCATGGCTTAGAGAATCACTTGTTTCCAATCCTCGTTTTACTAAATCTCAGGAAGCAACCATCTCTTTTAGAAACAGTCTTTCCTGTAGCAAATAGATAATAGGCATAAACAGATCTTACAGTCATCTTCAGAAATTTGGGGGGGTGGTGGATTTAGTTGCTACTTCATCCAATGAATTATCTTTATGTTTATCCCAAATCCTTCCTTTAGCATTTCCTCATATTCCCATTTCAGCAGAAAAATTAGAAGGTCCCGATTCTTTTCATGAGTAATGGGGTCTAGGCAGACTCAGGTGGTTCTGCATTCCTTTCTGACTGGCTAAATGGCACTGTAGTTTACAGTAGGGGTCAGCAAACTGTAGCCTGTGGGACAAAACCAGTCACCCCCTCCCCACTTTTGTGTAGTCCACAACTAAGAAAGATTTTTACATTTTTATGCAGTTGGAAAGAAATCAAAAGAAAAATACTATTTGTGACACATGAAAATTTATGAAATTCAAATTTTTATGTCCATAAATAAAGTTTTATTGGAACACAGCCATGCTTATTCATTTACATATTATCTATGGCTGCTTTGCACTAAACGACAGAGCTGAGTAGTTGCGACAGAGACCGTATGGCCTGCAAAGCCTAAAATATTTACTATCTGGCCCTTTCCAGAAAAAAAAAAAATTGCCAACTACTGGCTTAGAGTATGGCTCTGAAATCAGACTATGTTCAAATCCCTTCTCACCATTTTTAGTACTGTGTCCTCTTGGACAATTTAACTTAACCTCTCCTTACATCAATCAGTTCCTTCATCTATGAAACAGGGACATAGCAGCACTCCCTTTGCAAATTGATGTGAAGAAGATATGTCTTTATCTACAGAAGCAACTTAGACCAGAGACTGGCACATACTCAGCATTCAAGAAAAGTTAGCTACTTTTACTGTGCATTTCTGAAAGTGGATCTTATTTATATGAATATGCGTAATAATGAAACAAATATGATCTTTCCACCTATAACAAACAAACAGATGGCAAAAGATTTTGAATTTTTCACAGGGAGTGACTTGGTATTTTATACATTAAAAAGAAACACTTAGTTACGACTATCTATTTTGTCAAGGGCCATGAAAGGCAACATGATTCCTTCTAAAATCTATCAGTCTACTGAGGGAGCAAAGTTCAAACATGTGAAACAGACATACCTTTAAAAAAGAGTTTCTTTATCAAAAATTTTAGAAAATATACATTTTACCTACTACTTTAATAGCAGCTCAGTATATTGGATTACCATGAAAAACTCTATTTTTGAGCCTTGTAATAAACAAAATCAACATACAGAAATCAGTTGCCTTTTCTAAAAAGATATTATTTGTCAGAAAGAGAGTACAAACAGGGGGAGGGGCAGAAGGAGAAGCAGGCTCCCTGCTGAGCAAGGAGCCAGATGTGGAACTCAATCCCAGGACCCTGGGGTCATGACCTGAGCCAAAGTCAGATGCTTAATCAACTGAGCCACCCAGGTATCCCCAGTTGCATTTCTATACACTAACAACAAACTGAAAGAAAAATTAAGAAAGCAAACAATCCCATTTAGAATTGCATCAAAAAATTATACTACGTAGAGATAAATCTAACCAAGGAGGTGGAAGACCTGTAACTGAAAACTATCACAATGATGAAAGAGATTGAAGAAGACACTTATAAATGGAAAGACATTCTGTGTTCTAGGATTAAAAGACTTAATTGTGAAATATCCATACTATACAAAGCAATCTACAAATTCAGTGCAATCTATCAAAATTCCAATGGCTTTAGAAGAAACTATCCTAAAACTTGTCTGGAACCGCAAAAGACTGAATTACCCAAAGCAATCCTAAGAAAGAACAGAGTTGCGGGCATCGAACATTTTGATTTCAAGCTATATTATAAAGCTGTAATTACAAAGCTACAAACTAATCAAAGTAATATGGCACTGACATAAAAACAGGTGCACGGACCTGTGGAACAGAATATAAACCCACAAATATACAGTCAACTAATTTTTGGCAAGGGAGCCAAGAACACACAATGGAGAAAGAAGAGGCTCTTTAGTAAATGCTGTGGGGAAAAGTGGAGGGCAACATGTAAAAGAATGAAACTGGACCCCTACCCTAACATCACTTGCAAAAACTAACTTGAGATGGATCAAAGACTTAAATGTAATACCTGAATCCACTTAAAACTCCTTGAAGAAAACATAGAAAAATGCAACCTTGACGTTGTCTTGGCAATAATTTCTTGGATAAGGCAACAAAAACACAAACAACCAAAATTAAAATAAACAAGTGGGACTACATCAAACTAAAAAGCCTCAGCACAGCAAAGGAAACAAGCAATTGAAAAGGAAACTTTAGGGACTCTAGTGGCTCCTTCAGTTAAGCATCTGCCTTCAGCTTGGGACATGATCCCAGAGTCCTGGGATGGAGCCCTGCATTGGGCTTCCTGCTCAGCGGGAAGTCTGCTTCTTCCTCTTCCTCCACTTCTCCCCCTCACTCATGCTCTCTTTCTAGCTTGCTCGCTCTCTCTTTCAAATAAATAAATAAAATCTTTAAAAAAAAAAAGAAAAGGCAATCTTCAGAAAAATTTAAATTATATATCTGAGAAGAGATTAATATCCAAAATATATAAGGAACACATGCAACTCAACAGCATAAAAGCAAATAATCCAACTTAAAAATGGGCAAAGGACCAAAATAGACATTTTTCCAGAAAAGACATACAAATGGCCAAAAAGTATATGGAGAGGTACTCAACATCACTAATCACCAAAGAAATGCAAGTCAAAAGCACAATGAGCTATCACTTCATACCCGTTCAAATGACTATCATCAAGACAAGAAACAGCAAGTGTTATCAAGGATATGGAGACACAGGAGCACTTGTACAACCTTGGAATATAAATTGGTACAGCCATAATGGAAAATAGTTTGGCAGCTCAGCAAAAAATTTAAAAAATTGAACTATAGTATGATCTAACAATCCCACTCCTGGGTATATATCCAAAGGAATCAAATCAGTATCTCAAAGAGATAGCTGCACACACATTCATTGTAGCATTATTCACAATAGCCAAGGTAGAAACAACCTAAATGTCTTTTGACTGATGAATGGATAAGGAAAATTTGATATATATCCATATGAAACAAATATGCATATGATATATATATAATATATATGGATATATATGTGTGCACATAATATACATGTATCCATGCACATAGTAATTTATAGGTACACATGCAATGGAATATTATTCAGCCATATAAAAGAAAGAAATCTTGCCATTTGCATGGAGGGCATTATGTTAAGTGAAATAAGTCAGATAGGAAAAATGTCTACTGTATGGTATCACTTGAAAGGAATCTAAAAATAAAAGGCCAGTTTCATAGAAACAGAATAGAATGGTGGATACCAAAGGCTGAGGTGAAGGGGAAACGAGGTAATGTAAATCAAAAGGTACAAAATTTTAGTTATAAGAAGTTCTAAGGATGTGATGTACAACATGGTGACTGTAGCTGGTAATATGGAACTATACCCTTGAAAGTTGCTAAGAGTAGATCTTAAGTCTTCTCACCACATGCACACACAAACACACAAAGTTAACTATGTGAGGTGATGGACGTGTTAATTATCTTGAACTTGGTAGTCATTCCACAATGTATATGCATATCAAATCATTACATTGTACACTTTAAATATATGCAATTACATTTGTCAATTATTCCTTAACAAAGTTAAAAAAAGATTACTTTATCTATCAAAAAAAGCACCCAATTTTTCCTACTATTTTAGTAGCATCTCAGAATACTGAATTATATTGAAAGACTCTATTTATTGAGTCTAATAATAGTGCTGAGCCACAATTCATCTTTAGAACCTGCTATTCTTTCCCTTATCAACATTCTTGCTGCCTATAACCTAATGTTCATTAGTCCCACCCATGGGCTGAATGATGAATTTTAAATTAGCTTTTTTTTTCTTCTCACTGACATCAGCAATTATAAATAGACTTGAATTTCCCAAGGCATTCTAAATGAAAAAAATATTGTTAATCCATGAATTGTAAAACTCCTGGTCAAGAAGTCTTGTTTTGAACTTGAAGTTGATAAGAACAGGCATTCCCAATAAGAGAGACATGACCAATTCTTATTTCAACAACTATTTATTGCATAGGACATAGACCCTGTAGCTGGGAACAAGGCAGATAGCCAATATACCTGTGCAGCTTGTTCTTCTGTGGCTCTGGGATAGTAATAAATAGTTCTTTCTTCTCTCAAACTTCTTCCGGTCTATCCTGTCAAGAATTGCAGACTAATCTTCTCAATACCCTATTTTTGTCAATCCATTCTCCTCTTCAAAAAGCTTTGTTTTTCATTGTGTGCCAGATCAAGTGCAAATTCCTTAGCATAGCATTTAGGGCTTTTTATGATCCAACCCAAGACTGTTATGTTTTCTTTTGCTACTGCATTTCCCACACTTTCACTTTAAATTCTCTGTTTCAGACAAACTTTCCTATTTAGCATCCTACAATCACATCTTTTGCCTCCACACCTTTAAGTCGTTTAAGAAAAAAAAGACCAGGGCACCTGGGTGGCTCAGTGGGTTAAAGCCTCTGCCTTCAGCTCAGGTCATGATCCCAGGATCCTGGGATCGAGCCCCGCATCGGGCTCTCTGCTCAGCAGGGAGCCTGCTTCCTCCTCTCTCTCTCTCTCTCTGCCTGCCTCTATGCCTATTTGTGATTTCTGTCTGTCAAATAAATGAATAAAATCTTTAAAAAAAAAAAAGAAAAAGAAAAAAAAGACCAAAAGGAAATGAAAATTAGATAGTATCCATGGAAAATCTTTTTTAAATTTTGACTCTGTGGGCAAAGCATAAATGGGGTTTTATTTTCTCTTAGATGTTTTTTCATTCCCTCTCCAGCATAACACTTAACTCTTTAATGATGGTATTATAAGACTGAATTGTAGTCATGCTTCACACTGATTCCTACTACGCCTGAACTATCTCTAATTTTTGGAATGTTTTTTCCTTTCGTTCCTCAATTTAATATTCAAGATTGTGATGGGACATTGATCTGTAGAGTTCAAACTTTCATTGTATTACAGTGAGTAAACTTTTTTGAAAGTCTTCAACATTCCTGTTCTGCCAGACTCAAAGCTTCCTGAGGACAGGTGACCATTTGCTGAGTACTGTATCTTCAGTAGAAAGAAATACATAAATATTTCCATGAAATCAACAAATCTTATCTTTTTTTTCTAAAATCTTTTAACACACATACCTCAATTGCTATTTAATCAATTATGGTTTAATGCTTACTTTGCATCAGGTGGGTACTATGCTAATCTATAACAATGCAGACCAAAAGAAACATTAAAAAATAACACATGTTGGGGTGCCTGGGTCGCTCAGTGGGTTAAAGCCTCTGCCTTCGGCTCAGGTCATGATCCCAAGGTCCTGGGATCGAGCCCCGCATCGGGCATTCTGCTCAGCAGGGAGCCTGTGTCCCCCTCTCTCTAGGCCTGCCTCTCTGCCTACTTGTGATTTCTCTGTGTCAAATAAATAAATATTTTTTAAAAAAACACATGTTTATAAAGCTAGTAAGAGTAGAAACATTTCCTCTCCCATGTTTCAGTACAATTTTATGTGAACCTTTGTAACTCTGAACAGAGCCCTCTAGCCATGCACAAGTTTGGAGTCCTGGAACACTCCAAACATTTGTGGGGGAGAGGGCTCTGTTGGATTCCCTTCAGTTCCTGAGCAGTACTTCATAAGTACCCGACGCTAAAGAAATGTTTGCTTATTTGAATTGAATGATTTAAGCAAGAAAAAGTTATTAACATGTGCACAGACTTTACATCATAAGTGTATATTGCCAGGTAGCCAACGTCATACTTAATAGTCACATCTACCATGTCAGCTTATAAGTGTTATTCAGTAAATGAAGACCCTTATTAGAAATAAAAACAATTGTGTCAGTCTAAGCTGATACATGGGTTGCACTCCTGGATGTGATCATAATTCATTTTTTATAAAAGGAATGATTTTATATTAGCATGTTCTGGCATTTACAAGGAGGTGAGGTGGTAGTTATGAATTTGCATATAAACAAAAAATTAACACACAGCTAGGCTTGTTTCACTCTTCTTTTATTTTGGTGAACTATATTACACTTTTAATTTGGAAAAAATGCCTCTACAAATGATCAGTGTCTGAATCAGGTCCCCAGGCTGCTAGCCCTCTCTAACAAGGATTCTCCTTATACTTTGCTCAGCAGTGGGGTTATCGGATGGAATCGCTCTCGTTTTCCAGTGGTTTTACTGTAAGATATCTTCATATGCATCCTCTCTTTAGTCTCAAGGACTTTTGTCTCCCCCTTTTCAAGGTTATCCCCCACAGTCTGTGCTCCTAATCTCACTTCCTTTTGTTTGACCTCCCCATCCCTTCCGTTTTCCCCATCTCAGCCTTCCTTGTCCTCAAGCTTTCCTTGTCCAGTACCTATTTTTGCTTACAAAGCTTTGTTCATTTAGAACTCATTTTCCGACAAATTTTCTTCAGTGCTTTATCGTCCCTCATACACAGGTCCCATTTCTTCTTTCCATGCCAGATTCTAAAACGAACTGATCCAACTGCCCTCATTTGTGTACATTTTAACCCTCTTACTCCTCTGTACACCCATCTAACTTTGACGATGTTCCTGAAATTGCACTGTTGAAGGCTTAATGGTTTTGATGATCTCTCTGTGATCACATTCAACCAGTTTATCACATTTTGTAATCCTCTGTCTTTCTCAGATTTTAGGGAAATTTGGTGACAACCAACATCCCCTACTTCCTGGAATATTATCTCCTCTTTCTGATTATAATTTTCTATCTTTTCATTGGCTTCTCGTTTACTAGAAGCAAGGTATCTTCAACCACTTATGTAGCTCTAATTTTTCTTACTTATTATGGTTTTCAATTCTCTTTTATTATGACATATACCCTCTTAATGTAAAGAGCAAGTGATTAAGAAAAAAAAAAAACCTGATAGTTGCATTGTTCTTTTTTCTTTCTTCCAAATCCAAGTGCTTTATTATGTGTCTAAATATTATTATATTTAATTTTATTAAATATATCTATTATATATTTATATATAATATATATTATATTATATATTTATATATAATATATATTATATTATATATTTATATATAATATATATTATATTATATATTAAATAAATGTGTATTAATTTAATTAATATTATGTGTTTCCAGCTCACAAAGAAGAGATAATTTCAGAGGGAAAAGAAGATGGGACAGGGTCTGGCCAGAAGGAAGATGGATGGTGTACCCTAACGTAGATTGGGGCGGCTAGATCCTGTCTCTGATTCCAGTCCCACCATAGGCAGAGAAGATGAAGGCAGAGAGGACATCCTTAAGTGTTTAGTGTTGTGAGTCCCAGGGCTCAAGAGCAGCATCACGTAAGAGATGTTTATTTCTTCCTGTCAAGATTATTGTTTAGTATGATGGATGGTATGCACAAGTATATGGAGGGGGCTCATTACCTACACACACAATTAAATGGATCTGGTACCAGCTGGAGATTTTGTGTGCATAAGGCAGGAATACTGAAGATACAGACTCTCTCAGGTTAAGACCCAGTTCCTCTCTAGTTTTTCAGCCCCAAGAGAGCTCAGGATTCTTTTACAACCACATTAAAGGCAGGGGTGGGGAACTCCCAATAATAACCAAGACTGAGTTTTCTGCTAAGCAAACAAGTAAGAATTTGGAGCAGGTTAAATTTCATTTAGAGATATAGATATGTTGAATCTTAGGGCAACATTAATACACTGAATTTATACTACCTGCTTCGACCTCTCTCTTGAATTTCAGTTCTGATTGCAGAATCTACATTTTTTTCTTGTATGCTACATTATGACCTCTAAATCAATTTATCTTATAGTAGGGTTAGATTTTAGGTTATAAATAACACTGCAAAGAACATGCCTATGACCATGTTTTACTTTTAGATTACTTCCCTAAGATAAATTCCCACAAGTGAGCTCACTGGGTCAGGATCAGAGTCAGGTGGTGGGCAAGAATTCAGTAAGAGACTTGTTGGGGCAAGATGAATTGTTTATTGTCTATGGAACAATAATTGCATACAAAAGAAGCCTTTCCCATAGAAATATGCCTTATTCTTTCTTCTGTTTTTACACTTAGCTTCTCTCAAAAATACCATCTATAGCTTAATTCTCTCCCCTTGATCCCTCTACCCCATGGTTTCCTACCAACTGGATATTCCTTATTGTGGTGGTGGCCGGGGAGGGCTTTCCCTGTGCATGGGGAAATCAGCAGCAGCATCCCTGGTCTCTATCTACTAGATGTCAGTAGCAGATTAAATCCTTCTGAGCTATAACAATCTAAAATGTCCCCAGGCATTGCCAAATGGAGTGGGGAGAGGGGGGCAAGCCACTATACTACATAGGTCACAAGTTCAAGCTGACCATTTTAACACAAAAGATATTTGGGCACAGCTCTTTTATGTAGTCCTTTCTGATGTATAGAATTTTGATGCATCATGAAAAGCTCAGTTATAAAACTTACATTTAACAAAACAACAAAAAAAATGAAGTATTGTTGTCAGATGTCTTCACCGTATCTTTGAACCTCATTAGAAACCTTATTCTCTCTCTAATCTCATCTTTCACTGAGACTCCCCTCACTGAAGATTAAGTAACTCCCAGGTATTTGTTGCTCATTACACACACACACACACACACACACACACACACACAGCGGATTGTGAGATGCAACCTCATGAAAATAGCAGTTTCAGAATACCCTGTCATACAGATCGTCTCTCTCTGGGTATCTCCCACTTCTTTCTCTCTCTCTCTCTCTCTCTCTCTCTTTTTTTCATTCTGCATGAGGAAAGAAACACCTTCTATCTCCTGCTATCAGATTCTGGGGATACACTTTTTTGTTAGGTATTCTGGGTAGCAAAGGTGAGATGTATATTTGAACCATGGGTTAAAGGAACTCTCAATGAGCGGACTCCTTCACCGTGATGGCCAGTTAGCAAGAGTGACACATGGGGAAATGTGCAAAGAGCTAGAAGTCAAGGATCTCTTTAGTAGAGCAGTTAGATGGCTAGAAGATTTCTAAGGTGGCCTCGAAATTTGATATGTTGGGAAGAATATATTCACTTCATAGATTCAAAGGCCGTATAAACTAAAAGAATTCAGAGTAGCAAGAATCTCTGGACCTGGAATAAGACTTAGAACAGGAATTTCATGTAATCACTGTTAATGATTTAAATTCTGACTCCTTGATGACCAGTTTCTCCATTTCATTGTTCCCAAGAACAAAACTGTAAGCCATTAGGGTAAAGCAGAAAATAACCCAAGTGGAGTAGGGGAACACTGGGCCCTCTTCAGGTATGGCCGCAACACTTGCCACTTGGTTGCACCACCACTTCCTCCTCCCACAAACGGGTGGTGTAAAAATCACCATCATCATCGTTAAAGGAAGGAAGCATCTAGAAAGAGGTCAACCCATGAATATAACATCTTAAGTGCTACCCAGCTCTGTGGAGTTTGTTTGTGATGAATAACAATTTTCAGATTGCATTTCAGTCATTTATATTTAAATGCTATATCAGTGCAAAATAACAGAGTTGCTGTAAGCTGCCACCCAGCTGCTCACTTCCCCGTCAGAAGCTGTTTCTTTTCAGAGGTAATCTGGTAGGAGGCAACTTGCCACCTTAAAGAATATTGGCCAAAGCAAAAAGGAAGCACAGTACACATACACACACACACACACACACACACACTTGCACACGCACTGTTGTTGAAAAAAACAATATAAGTTGGTGGAAAGAGTTATTGGCTCCAACTGTACAAGATTATTAATTTTTTTAGGTTTTTAATTTTTTTATTTCAGTTCACTTAACAAATGTAGAGTATATCATTAGTTTTTGATATAATAATGTTCAATGATTCGTAAGTTTCATATCACACTTTTTTAAGTTTTTAAAAATGATTTTGAAGTTTTAAAAATAAATGTTTTTGAATTTTTAGCAACAATAGTGTTTTAATTCCAAGGAAGTGTATTATTTATTAGCCACAAACTTTTGAATAAGAACTTCTCATGTAGAGGGACCTGATTTCACATATCATTGAATGGAGAGGTCCATGGGAGGGTCAGGAATAGGAGAGGTATTCATTCAATATACAATTATTATGTGGAATGTCATCTGATCATTCCTGAACAGATGACCTACAGGATTTTTCATTTGAGAACGACTTACCATTGCAGCTTTCCATGCCTGCTGGTCAGGTTGCCTATCCCTCAGTCCTCTTAACTTCAGTGAGAAGTCATGTATTTCTCTAAAGACAGTTCCTTCTTCAGACACCTGCGATTCTAGGATAAAGCTGTTCACCCAATTAACTAGTTGACTTTACTATTTCACAGTCAGTAACTTTGTCCTTCTCTTTCTTCTCTAAAATCACTCTCAGCTCAGTTTCTACCATGGTACTATCCTAACTGTAGTGTTCATGGCCCCGGGCTCCAATCGCCAGCCATGGGACCCCGAGCAAGGCTGTTAGTTTCTTTGTACCTTAGTTTCTCTTCTGGAAAGTAAAGGGGCTGCACCTGATCCATGTTTTACAAACAGCAAGTCACAACCTGTTCGAAGGTCTTAAAATAAACAGAATGTGTTTCCATCAGCATTTTCTAAAATTTAAAAGGAAAGAGCAAAAAAATGTCAAATGTCATTATAAATATTAAGGATAGATTTTGTCCTGTTAACTTTTTTGTTTTATATGTATATGTGTGTAAGTAAAACACATTTCTTAACTATGGCTCATGGTTAAAAAAAAGCTCGAAAGCCGTAGCACTCCAGATGATCTGAAGGTCTCTCCATTTATAAATTATATGATTTTATTCTGGGCCTTTACCATTTCATGCATAGATTATTTCAATAGCCTTCGAACTATTCTGCCTGTCTAAAGTCTCTTCCCCTTCCAATCCATCATGTACACTACTGCGAAGCTGCTCTTAAGTAGCTCTTTCCACGTGTAATTCCCTGGCTCAAAACCCTTAAATTATTTCCCTCTGCAAGCAAGTCCCTATAGTTAGTTTAGATTCAAAAGTTCGCCCCTGCCTGGGTCCACTCTGTCTATATACTCTAATCCTCTTCTTTCCTATATGAATTCTGGATTCTATCAGAGGTTCCTGTCATCTCCTAAACATCCTTTCCAAGTCATTGCTCATAAAACATGGCCCACCCATTTTTCCCAGTTTGGACTATACTCCCCACCCCTTACTCCATGTATCCTAAGTTTATTTTTCCAGATAAGCTCATTCTTGCAAGAAAAAAAAAATATTGGTAATATTTAGATCAGGATTATTTTGATGAAGATTAAATTAATTTAAATAGAACAGAAAGCATTAACACATTGACTCTCCTTACCTACAAATAATATGTGTCTTTGTAGTTTTCAAAGACTTCGTTTATACATATTTTCTTAAAATTTTCCTTGTATATGTTCTAGGAATTATCTTGTTTGGTGAGCATTTAATAAATACTTGTTAATGACAACTTTATTGCTTTTACTGATGAATTTGCACCCAATTTGGTTTGGGAGGAGCCAATTTTTAATTTGCTTAATTTGCTTTAATTGGCTTAATAGTAAAAATTTAAAAAAAAACTTTGAAGTAAAGGGGATTGGTTGAAATGACTTATAAATACATTAAATATAGGAAAGAAACTTGATACAGAAACCTGAGAATTAGGTTTCATTTTTGCTACTCCCCACTAGTGCTTAAAAATATGGGAGTCAGAAGAGCTTGGTAAAGACAAGCGGAAATCCAAGAAACTTGACTTTCCTGATAATACCACTGACTTGTTCTTCACCAGAAGGTTTATTATTTACTGTTCTGATTTCCTTTTCTTTTTATACATTCAAAATATTTATTAGACCTTTTCATCTCCTCTTCTATGTTCCTTAAGACTCACCACTAGATTGAAAGTGGACTCCTCTGCTGTGTTAAGGGTAAGTTTTACCATCTTTGAGATAAAGGAGATGCCCATGGGGTAGACCATCATAATGATGGAGAGAGGCAGACCTTGGAGCTGTCTCTCAACAAGTGTAAAACTTTTAAGCACCTGGGTCAGGAGAAGTTTAGAAATGAAAGTAAGAGTAAAGATGGAAGCCCGGCTATTACACTTGTTATGGATAAAGGATACTTGAATGACTCTTTGGGAGCCTTGATTCAATCTGGGGCAAGACTAAGACCACTGTTCTCTTTCTACCTACCCTTGGGACCATGGTCCACGAGAAAAGACAACAGCACCGTCATAGGAGTCTATACACAAGAAGATCATCTTGGAGGACTTTTTGATTTCTGAATCTCGTGGTTGTAAAATCCATTATCATCTGATTGCATAAAAATAACATATAAATGTTATAGACCATAAAGCTTAGAAGTGTGGTTGTAAATTATATAAGCATATCTGTACATATACATATTCATGTTGTGATGCATTCGAATGATGGAAAATATCCTTTGCTCCATTGCTGCAGTGAGTTTCTATTTCTAAAATATGTTCTGGAGACGTTGGCAGTGTCCTCTATCTTTGCAAATGACTAATGTGAGAAGGTAACTTTGGAAATTACATTGCGATGTAATCATCCATATTGTGTATTGTGGATAAAATTGATTAGAATAATATTGAAATTCCCCCAAGGGACTCTACAATTATAAGTCAAGTCTCAAATGGAAAAGGTTTTTTGAAAAGTTGGCAGATGTCTTAATGAAAATGAAGCATTGTGGTAATATATTAGGGCAATTTGTTCATTATTGACAAGCAAATCACTAAACTATATAAATTACTGGATTAGACAGGCAGAATTATTTTTCTTTCAGTGAATGGTTAATCAAATATTACTTTTAAATGCTCATTTGTTTAAGTTTTTGATATGCATATTAGTAGACAAATGATTGCCCTTTACTTAGAGCTCCGAGTTGGCTTTAGATGCTGAAAATCCAAATATTTGAATTAATATCTATTAGGAACGAAATTCAACTCCAAGATTGAAGTCTACCATTCATGGTTTACGGTAGAATATATAAAAGCACCAAGATGTTGTATTTCCTCTTAATAAATTCATTTACTTGGCATTTCTGTTTCCTTTTTTTCCTGTTTTTCTTTTTTAAACAGCCTTTCATGAAAAAACAACATGGAAATAAATCCTTGAGGGACAGACAGAGTTATTTAACTAGTGAGGTTATTACATATCTCCATTCCATGTGCTGGCGGGGCTATAAATAATTTGAAAGTTTGTTTCTGCATTTGTTTCCAAAGACTTGACCAAGCACAGAAGCTCTGTATATATCAGTAACTGGGGCAAATTTATTCTAATAGATATTTACTCCAAGAACAGGAGTCTTTCTGTTTCATATTGCACATGAATATTAAATAAACTACCTGCTGGCAACTACACAATATTTTAGTCTCTAATTTTAAAAGTACACTGTATTTTAATACCTCTTTTTAAACAGATATCAATTTTTATGGAGCAGTACATGAGTTGTTGATGGATAAATCACCCAAGCATGGTTAAAGAGAGCCTAATCTCCAGCTGGTACCAGATCCATTTAATTGTATCTTCTGACCTCACCTCACCTGAGCCTGCATTAAAATCATAATACAGTTCAAGTGTAAAAATGATATACTGTTTGTTCGCCCTGTTTATAGAGGGGCAAACATACAGTTAAATTCACATGTTTAAAATTAGTGTAGTCATTTGAAAAGGTTGACTTAGATCAAACTGCTTCTCAGCGTTTTCTCTGCCCTTTTTTTTAATTTAAATGATTAGGCCTCCATCTCCAGATGAGAGAGGCTGTTAAGAAAGTTGTAGCCGCTTTTCTGGACACCCAGAAAATTGCTCCCCTCCATCGAACACGGAGCATTGTCCAGCAGCATTTAATATTGGAAACATTCATTTTTTCATGCGGCCAGAAGGCAGTAGGACAGAAATTTTGGGATGTTCTAAAGCCTTTACAAATGCAGTATTTCAGAATGGCCTGAACACCGGTCCTGAGTGTGTCTCCATTCCTGTCCAGGTGACGTGTTCTCTTGAAGTTAGCGGCAGTTTCATTTTCATAAATTAGTCTCTAGTTTGTTTTGTTGGTTTTTTTTTCTAAGAGCCAGAGCGTTTTTTGCCTTTTTTTAAAAACCCTGCTCTAGCCAGACCTATATTGATTTTAACAACGTTTCCAAAAGTTGAATTGCGAACATTGAAAATGGTATTGCTTTTGAATTCAGATTCAAAGAAAAGATTAGCTAATACTCATCTCAAATAATGTTTATTGAGAGCTTCCTATGAGCCAGACAGACTGGATGATGAGTCTCCATCTCCCCCCTCTCCCAAGTAAAGATCTGTCTCTTTTATTCACCATTAAATCTCTAGTGCTGGAAAGAACATCTGGGAGGAAGCCCAGTGAGTAAGACTGAATGAATGACTGACTGACTGAATGAATGAATGAATGATCTCACTGAATCTCTACAACCACCCTATGCAGTAGGAAACAAGCTTATCTCCGTCTTACAAATGTGGAAACTAAAGTTCAGAGAAGCTAATTGCCCAAGATCACCTCTATTTAGCAGAAGAGCCAGAATTTCAAGACATGTCTGCTTGATTCTGGAGTCCATGCTCTTAACCATTAGGGTAACAGCTAGTCACGGTGGTTCTTGAACTTTGATATGCAGCAAAACCTCCATGTAGGCCTCTTGTATCCCAGATCACTACCTCCTATCCACACATGTAGAGGCCCATAGACACCATTTGTCTACCCAATTTTTATTCATTCTTTGAAATGTAGAATTCCAAGTGCCACTTCCTCCATGAGCACCCCTGAGTACCTCTCTGAGTTGAAAGTCTTACTTCTTGCTTCAACAGCACCATTGAGCATTTCCTTTCATAGGACCTAGCACTCTATACTCATGTAAGTGGTTTACTTGTTTGTCTCTTCTACATTATTTCATAAGACAAGTACTGGATCTTACATAACTGCAAACTCCCAGTGCAGGTAGAGTGCTGAGCACCCTGTCGAAGTTTAAAAATTGTTTAGTAAATGAAGGAAAGAAGGAAAGAGGAAGAAGGAGGGAAAGAGGGAGAGAAAGAGAGAGGCAGACACAGAAAGAAAGTGGGGAAAATATTATTAAGACTCCATATGGCTGCCTCGGGTAGCCTGTGTGTTTCTTCTTTGGCAAAAGTATATGACACATATCCACACATTCCTGACAGGAAAGAACCCGGGACACAGAATACTTCCTCGAGCACGCTGAATAACCCTCTAGTCACTCTTCTGTAAAATGGTGGGTTCCTTAAGGTACCTTCCAGTATAGAATTCTGTGATAATTCCACATCAGATGGAAAAGGGGAATGAAATGAGAGATGCCTTACAACTAACAGAAGATAATATTTTTCCCTTGTTCACTTATAACATTTCAAGTATTGAAAAGATCTCAACCCTACTGAATATTCACCTCCCTTTTTTTTTTATTTTATCAGAGGTTTATAGAGTAATCTAAGTTCTAAGTAATTATGCGTCCAGGTAATCTAAGTTATATGAGCTAATTTTGAGTATTAACGAAGTATCACCTCCTAAACTAGTGATGGGAAAATGTAAAGAAGAAATCTCTAATCGTTAAGGCTGAACCAGGTTGATGGTTTTCAACTCTTAACCAGTGATATTTTTTCAAAGTAAATATAACATATAAAAAACTTATAAATATTTAATCTGTAAAACTGACTGAAGTGGTGGGCAGGGATGAATGATCTGGACTTCTGAGTGCTGGTATTGCCACCCGCTGACTACCATCCCTGAGATTCCTCTGTTGGGTGCTGAGAGCTTCTTGGAACACAGTTTGAAAACCATGTGTCTGGCCCAATACCCCGAACAAAAAAAGAAAACAAAATCCAGTTATTTGCACATCTTGGCAAATGAGAAATAGTGCTAGAATCAGAACATAGGTCCTGTTTTGGTTTTTTGTTTTTTTAAGTCCATGGAGCCCAACACAGGGCTTGAACCCATGACCGTGAGATCAAAACCTGAGCTGAGATCAAGAGTCAGATGCTCAACTGACTGAGCCACCCAGGCACAACCTAGATACTAGTGTATCTAGTGTAACTAGTGTAACTAGTGTTTTTTACACTAGTATCTATGCTATGGCATCCAGGTATATTCCTAGTGGTTTTCATAACAGTCCAAGACTTTTAAAACTGCATAGAATAACCGTGCTCACTCTCTGTTCTTTTCATTCTCCATCCAAACATCACTCCATGTATGTATGTGTGGTATGTGTGTATTGTGATATAGGCTTTTAAAGAGTTGATTTTTGGTTCTTGGGTTTTAGGATTTAGGCCCTATGTAGCAGGTTTTCATTTCCAAGGAATTTTGTTAATGATTCGCTAATCACTGTAAATGCCTACATTGTATCTCAGGGATGACTCCAGCTCCTGCCACATTTGTAGCTGTGAGCAGGCCTTACAGTGGGATTCCTGGAATACAAGAAGCAGAACTGGAAGTGAAGGAAGCATTCTGTGTTGAAAGGTCACTTTTTCTCTATTGCTTTTAAACAAGGACTTCATAGGAACTGGCAGAGGGTGAATAACTCCCTGATCAGCGAGGTAAAGGACAAGTCCTAAGACTTTTTTTAAGTGCTTGTGTCTTTCCAAAATATGTCACCCTTATATTTTTAAAATATCATATTATGAGGTCAGTCTCATTATATTTCCAGATCTGTGACTTTCTCCTCTCATTGATTAGGTAAATCTAACAATACAAGCAAATTCCTGTCTACTGTATTCTTTCATAATACTAGGAAAAGATGATGATAGTATTACAAATATTCAGAGATTATTATAAAGAAACTGGGCAAATGCCCAATATGCTATGGTTACTCTTTGTATTTGTCAAGCTCAAGGATGAACAAGGACTTCTGGAAAGTCTGAAAAGTATTCATAACGATAGGGTTGGATCATGCTTCATCCATTTTGTGGAGGTTGCTAGTCCTTTTGAGTATGTGTTAATAAAGACAATAGACAACATTTGAGTATAGAGGACATGCCAGACAGGTTCTGAGTGTTTTCACATCTTTAATTATTCTTAAAAAATTCTATGATTCAAGTACTATTGCTATTCTAACTTTAAAAAAAAAAATGTGGGGTGCCTGGGTGGCTCAGTGGGTTAAGCCTCAGCCTTCGGCTCAGGTCATGATCCCAGGGTCTCTCTGCTCAGCAGGGAGCCTGCTTCCCCCTCTCTCTTTGCCTGCCTCTCTGCCTACTAGTGATCTCTCTCTGTGTGTGTCAAATAAATAAATAAAATCTTTTTAAAAAATGTGAAACAGAGTTAATATAACTTTATAACTTTATAATTAATATAACTTTCTCAGTATTGTATAATAATGGAGTATATGAACCAAGGCACTCAGAGACCTATGTGAACATTCTTAAAACACTATGTTACACTGTTCCTATTGTTAACATTGGGTAGAATCTCCACAGAAAGATGACAGGTTGATAAAAACTCTCTGGGAAACTTTATCCCCCAAAATAACACTCTAGCTTGAGTGACCCACTGACTTTACATGGCAGTAACTATAGGGCCCTTATGACCCAACAATCATCCAAAGACCAACCACTGAAATGTATTTTTAGAGCAGTCCTTCTAGGAGGCCTTCCTTTCTTCTCTTGAATTTTTTAAACTGATTTGGTCCTGAGGTAGATTGATGATTTATCCTCCCTACTGTAATTTCTAAGAAAGCAAGGATTACTTACTTATAATTCTAACCTCTGCTTTATCATGGACCATACCTTAGAGATATTGGAAAAATATCTTGTCTCATTATCCTTCACTAAGTTTTCCAGTAGATTCAAGGAATGATACATTTCCTGGTCAGGTGGTATGCTGATAAATGTTTAACAGCCTGCTCTTTGGAATTTTTTTTTTTAAGCCCTGCTTAATAGCATTTACCAATTCTCATGGTGTAAGTACTATCACCATTAACAATTTCAAGTAATTAATTAACATGTTGCTGAATTCAGAGTTGGGAAGAGATGCTACCAACAGACACTCACCAGCTCCCAACAGCACATCACTGATTTGGTCATTAAAAATATATATAAAAGTCTCACTGAAGAGAGTGGAGGAGAGTGGAGAAAAGATAAATAAGGGAAGATATGAGTAAATATTGACCCAAGCGTTTCTGTTTAACATCCTGTGTCCCACGAATTTTTACAAACCACCCAAAGTTTCCTCTAGCTGTACCTTCTGTTACCCTTTCAAAAGATCTGCGAAGAGTCCTAATTGAAGTGTTAATCTTCTCTTTTTACTTGTCCATCTTCTCTAGAAAACTGTAAACAATTTGAGGGATTATTTTGTCATATTTTATATCCTGAGTCTGATCAAAAGAAAAAAATATATATATGTGTGTATGTATATATATGTGTGTATACACACACATATATATGTATTCAGTGTCTCTCTCAATATATACAGAACTTATATATATATATATATAGAGAGAGAGAGAGAGAGAAACTAAACACTTGAAAAATATTGTTCTAGCACAGAGATTGTACCTATTTTTTTATTAGCATCTAGAGGTCATGAGTACCCACCTAAATTTTGGCCTTAATGCAAAACTTGTCTGCTTTGTTGATCTATACTTAATCCATAACATTACCCTTTAACATAGTTATTTGTAGTTGGTGATTAAGTTCTGTGGACTTGTGATTAAGGAGTAATTAATTTTCCATACTTAACACTAATGAAATTTCATGTGAAATGAAAAGTAACTACAGAATTAGCATTTGCATCTACTTAGCGGCTTGTCTTCATTATGTAACAAACAGAAACAAAGTACTTCCCGCCCACCCTAGCCAAAGTCTTGAGAAGGGAGCCTAAAGAGCTAGATAAAGAAAGACAGGCAGGCAGACAGACAAATACGCCGAGAAGACTAACTTAAATTATTATAAATGTATTTACAGAGATAGTTTATCAGTTTTATTGCAGATATACTGGATAATAGAAAAAAATTGAATAATTTATCCAGCAATTTTCACATAAGCAATATTATTAAAATGAAGACATGAAGGAAGAGGTTATAGAGGAGAATATATATAGGCCATGAATAAATGCATTAGGCAGCAGCCGTGGTGAATGTTTTAGTAGGTTTGGACTAGGTTAAAAAAAAAAAAAAAAGAAAGAAAGAGAAAAGAGAAAAGTACTCAGTCTGTGAAGTCTTAAAATATCTGCCGGGTGGAAGATTTGCCTAGAGTGGGAAAGTTTATCCCCATCTTTTTACTGCTGGTCGTGTTTTCAGAGACTAAAAGCTAGTCTCTTAGTCCAATGCTGTTCTGGAAAACAGAAAACAGAGCGCAGCCGAGGAAGTGGTAATCAGGAATGAGAAAAGAAGAGGAAGGAGCCTTCCAAATAACCCCGCGCCAAGATGATTGTGCCCAGTACCAAAGTTCCCTGGGATATTTTTGCACATTTAGGGAAAAAACACCATCTCTTGTTCTTTTCTTTTTTATATAATTACCCCATTCCCTCCTAAACATTTATAACTTTGAAAGTGCCATTATTATTTTATATTTCTGTAAAATGTTATTTTAAAAAACGTACTGACCTTTAACTACAGGAAAAACAAAACAACACATCTCCAATTTTGAAGGAATGAACCTAGACGCCAGCTCAGCAAATTTGGTTTCGGCAGGACAGCCACAGCACACTCAGGCAGAAAATCCTGGTAAATAAATGTTATTTTGTTGTCGTTGTTGTTGTTGTTTTTGTTTTATTAAGAAGTAAAATGGGAGTCGGGGGGGGAACGCCTGGGTGGCTCAGTCATCAAGCGGCTGCCTTCATTGGACCTAGTCAAGATACCAGAGTCCTGGGATGGAGCCCCACATCCGGCTTCCAGCTCTGTGGGAAGCCTGCTTCTCCCTCTCCGACTCCCCCTGTTTGTGTCTCTCTCTGTCAAATAAATAAATAAAATCTTAAAAAGTAAAAAATAAATAAATAAAAATAAAAAGTAAAATGGGATGGACTTCACCATACGGGGTTTAGAACTCCAGAAAAAGATGGTCTCTCCCACTTAATATTTTGGACAAGAGGAGGTTTGTTTTTTGTTTTTTTTTTGAGTATGAAATCATCGACTTCATTTCTCTAAGAGTGCAATTCTCTAAGAGTTGCTTTTAAAGGAGAGCAGGTAACTGCCTCATGTGACAAATACCGAAATTCAGTGAGCACCTTGGAAATCACATTCAGAAGAAAGCATACATTTTCTTCTTGAGTTCTTGTGTGTTGATGCTGTATGTGCCTGTGTGTTTTGGTACTTATATTTTCTGTGCTCTTGGGTGAATGCAGAATTATGGACAATGCACATGTCCTCGAGTTTAGAATGTATTTCTGGACAATATTGCCTGTGCTATTTATATTTCTTGGAATTACCATCTTTCTGCTTTAGTGGAATTTCCAGATACTATTTGTGGTTTTGAGCTCCAAGTTTTTCCCTCAGAAGTTTGTTTAGATTTTTCTAAAATATCTTAAAATCCTGCTTTCTTGAGCACAGAGATAGAAACTAATTGAGTCTTTCTGACTCTCCCTATCAGTGTCCTTACTAAGATTCTGGCATAAAAAGATGCCCCCTAGGCCACTAAATGATTTGGTTTGAGTCGTTTGCTGATAGGTTTGTTGTTATGATTAAGTCATCCAGTGGCAAGACTCCCTCATTATTTGATTGTTCTCCTTTGTTGAGGCCTGGTACTAAATTATCATATGTATCAAAATGGTGTATATAAAAAATGCAAAGTGAAAGGCTTTTAGTAGATGAATTCTAATAACATCTTTTTGCCTTCTGTGTGGACTCACTTTTAGTTAGCTTGCTTGTGATTTAAAATAAATAAGGCATTTACAATAGCTACGTTTGAAAAAAATGAGGTATTTGCTATTGTAAGAAATCAAGAGGCCCCTAATAATATAAAATAAAAATAAAGTTCCATGTAAAACTGAGTCAAAGATAAAGAGTTCCTTAAAGTTCACTGGGTACCTTGTTGGTCTTTTTTTGTCAACTGACATGATGATCAGTGGAAACAGCTTGGAGATTGCACTTTTAGTCTCTCTCTCTCTCTCTCTCTCTCTTTCTGGTGCAAACACACCAGCCACCCACACACGCGGCTTAGGCAATGTCTGATAAGGAAGAATGTTCTTTTCATGCATTTTTTTTTTTTAAAGTTGTGATTTTTCTTGATGGTCTGCCCAGGATTCCTTCTGCACTTCAGGCTACATGTACAATATGAAGCAAGAGATAAAATCATGACAGATGTTCTAAGTAAACCAAAGTTGCTGACCCTTTTACCATTGTTTCCTCCAGCTACAGTCGCACGACAGAGAAAGATGAAAATTCACCATGCATAAGACATCTTTTAGGCCATGGAAATCTGAATGCGATTGTATATGTTTGCTTCATTTCTTTGGTTGAAATCCAACTTATATCAGAATCACCGATATAAAGCTATTTAAAAATAGACTGACTCTTTCTTTTTTGAGAGCTAAAGGCAGGAACTAAGAATAATAATGAAGCGTATTCTGGACAGAGGTGGCATGATCACATTTCTCAAGTAACGCAATTCCGTGCGTCAAGGCGCAAACCCTCCCTCCCTCCCCATGATGAAGATGTGCTTACTAAGACCACAGAGACATTCATGTTGCTGCAGTGTAGGAATTAGGTGTGGTAGTGATAGTGGAGAACCAAAATTGAAAATGTGACGTTTTATGCCAAACCAAATATCATCATTTGGTATATTTTGAAAATCCTATTATTTATTCCACCTATATGTGTGTTATCCTATCTGATGGGATTATTTTTAAAAGGGTAGCCTACGAAGAGTCAGCCTATTTGAATACATTCTCAAGCAAGTGGTCTTCCAAAAGAGATTTCGGTCCCTATAGTGGATGGATGCTCAGTACTTACATGGATCCCTTTGTTCTCCATGCCTTTAATTTCCACCTCAGGGTAGCATTAAAATTTGTATATCAGGGGCATCTGGATGGCTCAGTGGTTAAGCGTCTGCCTTTGGCTTGGGTCATGATCCCAGGGTCGCAGGATCGAGCCCCAAGTCAGGCTCCCTGATCAGTGGGAAGCCTGCTTCTCCCTCTTCCTCTCCCCTGCTTGTGTTTCCTTTTTCACTCTCTCTCTCTGTCAAACAAATAAATAAATAATCTTAAAATTTTTTTTAAAAAAAGAAGCATTTAAAAATTTGTATATCAGATGATCATTGGAAAAACACTCTTGATTAACAAACATGTCTCAAGTCTTAATGGGTAAGAAGTTCTTATTAGAAATTAGAATGATATTCCATTGCTTCTAAAAATGTACGGCTGGGATGGGTGCAGGCTCCATGACACATGAATCAGAATGATTCCCAGTCTAGAGAAGGATTTTCAAATCAGCTAGAATTCTGTGAGGAAGAGAGCTCTCTCCAGGGATAGGATGGAGAAGCTGCTGGGAATCCAGAGGCCACCTATTTACTGACCTGGTTCCTCTAACATAAACTCCTAACCCTAGAGCCTGGTGTCCAAGGGCCTCCCTGCAAACCTTCTCTTCAAGCTCTACGTCCCAAACTTCCACCCCTAACTAAACTTCTACTCTAGCTAGCTTGAAAAATTCATTGTCCCCTGAAAAATCTTACTTGATTTCTCCTTTTTCTTGGGCTGCTTTCCTGCAGAACAGGCTGTGAGACTGGGATCTACATACAAGGGTTTTAAGGGAAAGGGCTCTGGGAACATCTGTAAGGCAGTGATCAGAAGATCAGGCAGAGGAAGAAACAGGCGAAGAAGGGGGTGATCTGGTTGCCACAGAGACCTCCATGAAATCCTCTGGGAGCTCTGCAGTGGGGCTGGCCTGCAGAGCTGTCTCACACTGAGTAGAGGAGACTGGCTTTTGTTCCTTCAGATTAACTAATCCCTGGATACAGGTTATCCCCTGAAAGGGGCTCTAACCTTGGGTGACACAGTTCCCAGGAGCTGAGGGCAAGTCCTGGACAAGAACTCAGTGTGAATCTCAGCAGCTAGCCCTCCTGGCAGCTGAGGAAATGGATACCTGGGTCCTGTAGCGGGAATAAAGCTGGCCTCGCAATATTCATGGTAGCCCCCTTTTACTTTCAAGTAAAAAAACCTGCTGTGCCCTTCCTTTTCCTTCCCTCCTATAGAATTCTCATTATCTTCACAGCAAAAATCAAGTGCCACCTGTTTTTCCTTTTCTGGTGTGACCACGCTAAGCTAGAGAAAGTTTCCACCCCCCCCCCCCCCATCTCTGAATTCCTTTATTGTGTCAGGAGAGTTCAGGGCACGGCTGAGCCGAAGCACAGTAGAGGCTGAGGAGATGTGGAGACACAACCCCACCCCCCTTCGGCGATATGGTATTTGCATGGCTTAACATGCGTGAGGGTTTTATTTTGGATCAAAGAAGTAAGGAGACCTGGCACTTGGGACACAGAAATAGGTAAAAATCATAAGTCTTAAAGGCAAGAGCATTGAGTCTGATTTCATGTGGTCCGAGAAACCCCTCACATTCACAGCAGTTAGAATTGGAAATTTAAGGAGATATTTTCAAGAGTGGTCTTAGGAAATGTAGGACTCAAGTAGGGCCACCCCTCAGGCTGATGTGGCTCTGAACGACACGAAATGGGAACTGTGTCTTCTCTCCACCTATTCTGCCTTCCACTGTATAACCCTTATACTCTAAGAAGGAGCCGTTGGTGGCATTCAAAAGATCAGTGATCTCAAGGAGGGCCAAGGCAGCCACTGGAAGAGGTGAGACTGTTTTTCAAGAGTCTCCTGGGCTCCATGAGGAAGCTGGAGAAGAAAGCATGAATGGACAGTTCATGAGCGCACGTCTGAGGAACTCTCTGGGGACTTTCATGTGAGGAGGAGCTGCTTGAGTTTATGCCCTGAATCATGGGGGAGGGGTAGGAAGGAGTGGAGCCGCTGAGTTAATGGGATCCATGCATAGATTTTAGTGTGAGCTGAACTGAAAAGCTCAGGTTCCCTTAGAAGTTATCATATAATACCTCAGAGACCAGAAACTACTCATGCCTGTATCTTCTCTCCCTAACTGAATTTTAATATCCCTGCAGGTAAGAGCCATGTCTCCTTCACAAATGTTTGATGATTCATTCATAGATTGATGACTATAGGTCGCTTAGGGTCCTGAAGGATATTATTTACTATTTGTCCCATTCTCCTCGGCAGACGTGGACTTTAGTAAACAAACAATTGTACAGAACAAACAATCGTACGGAAGTGTTTTCTCAACATCAGCGATTAGCATCTTTCTTGCCAGCTTTTTTTCCCCAAGATCAGAGTCCCTGTGTCCTTATTCATCTTTGTTCCAAATGTTTCACACTCCAGTTTTCCCTTCTTCACAACACTGATGATTCATGAAGGTACGGCCCCTCCCCCACCAAAACCTACATGGCATATAAGATCACTGAGTTCGCAGATGCTAGTGATAGAAACCCAATTTAAGGGTGTTTAATAGGTTTGCATCACAAAGGAAGTCAGGTGGTATAGGCCCTAGCCTATGCAGCTTTTTAATCTTCTTTCCTTATGCTCTTGGATTTTTTTTTTCCTCCTTTATCACTTGGCAATAAAACTGAATACCGCTAATACTGCTTAGCTGGTGCTGTCCCAAATATTTTCAGACAGTTAAGTATGAGGATCAGGTTAACAACCAATTAGTCTGAAAGAATTTGGGGGGACTATCCATGGGATTGTTGGTTGGTTGTTATTTCACTGTATTTTCTTGCTCTCTTTCCCAAACATAGAAAATTCTCACTATACAAAGTCTGCTCTATGCTAAACTTCACAAATGACCTCCAACATACATACTTTGTTCAAGATGTGGGAATCATTTCCTGAATTTTAACTGGGCCAAAGAGACATATGTGTATGCATATCCATGATATTCTCATAAATACATAATATGTTACATATACAAATGTTTTATACTTTTTTCATAATGAACAATATGTAGACAAACACAGAGACTGAGACAAGTGCAAACATAAATAGGAGATGGTTCTAAATCATATTTAGGCAGAAAGAAATGAACCATGCTCTTAGGGGTCAGTAGCCTGCATGATAACGAGGCCTCTGTGCTAGGAACTTTTCCTGTAGACGTAAAGGAGGTTTTTGACTGGACAAGCCAGATTATTTATACCACCTTTTTCATGTTCTATGAAGATAGAGGCTTAGAAATGGAAAAGAGAGCAAGAAATCTCCTTTTTAAAATTTAACAGCACTATCTCGCGTAAGCTTGAACCGCTCCCCAAACTGCCAAAGGACAGTGAGCATTATGGAACCATCCTATGAAGGAATATCCTATTCCTAAGACCCAGAAAGCATCTTGATAGTTGGTTATCCTCTGGCTGAATTCCTTATCTGACCCAAGTCTTCACTCTGCAAAGCTTTTGTTCAGGCATTTCTTTCCCACTACTACTTACAAAAATGGAGAAGGTCAAAGTGCAAGTGGTAATTGCTTTGGGCACTTTAGAAAATGGTTTTCCTTTCATACTTATCATTTCCTCTAAAGCCTTCTTCTGCTGAATCTTCATCAATTGTGCTTCACACTGTAGATCAACACATCTGGGGGGCCCCTCTGACTGCTAAGTCCCTTTCTGGTACCAGGGAGTTTAAAACCCCGGGAAGTAGCCCAGCGCCAATGTATTTTCGTGCTATATTCCTGTAAGAAAAAAAAAAATGTGAGTGAAAAATGTGGTTCTCTTTCTGCTTTCAGGGCACAGTCACAGAACAGCTGAGATTGGGAGATGAGTTCACACAGCAGAGACAAGATATTTAGAGGAAAACTTAAACGGGGAAAGAACTTTAATCCTGCATTTCTCTATTTAAGATCACTATGAAATAAGGAGAAAGACCATACAAATGGTCTGCCTTTTCAAACGTATGCTTCATTCTATTTACATGTCTTAATGTCGTCCCACTCACACTCCCATGTGCCAGAGCCACTGTCTGATTTCTCCTTTCAGGGTTTCGTAATGACTTGATTTTTCTTCCTGCCTTCGTTATCAATACAGAGCTTGGTGTGGATCTATCTCTGCCCCCTTTATTGCTTCAGTAGCTCAGCTGAGCCGTTTGCTCCTATCCACACACGCCCTTCATAGAAAACCAAGAGAGAGGTGTTCTGAGTGAAATAGTTAGCCTTGTCTCCTAATTTCATTCAGTCACCTCATCATTACTTTGAGCCCTTATCCATAGAGAGGAGGAGAATTTTCATTACTGGATTAAGAATCTTTCCCCATTCTCCTCTCCACATCCTTTGTTACAGCAAATAACTGTGTTCTTTCTAATATGATCATGTAATTACACCTTGAAGCCTTATTCCGTGAGCACTGAATTCAATAGTAAACCTAAGTCATATTTCAAAAAACTGACCCAAGTTTTCAGAGTTAATAGAAAGGAAAGAAATTCTGAAGGTATTCGTAATCCATCAATCTGTGGGGGGGGAGGGCAAAATATGTTTCAGTTTGGATTCACTAATTTGCCAAAGTGACTCGTGTTTCCCAATAGCAATAGGAAGGAATACGGCGGCACTTTCACTCGTATAGCACTTTTATCCCAAGATCATAAATACGCTGCCACCATTAATTAATTAAGTGTTACAGCCTTACCACTGAAGTAGGTGAGTTTCCTGTCTCCAACTGAGGCTAGCGCTCAGAGAAAGGCTGAGTCTTTCCTAATGCAGCTAATTAGGCAGCGCTACATCACTAGGGAAAATTTCTGATCCCAGCTGGAAACCAACTTGTGCCCTGAAGAAATGGGACTTGATAGCCCTTCAAGTTTTCCTCCTAACCTCTGCCCCTGCTGTTGATATTCTTAATCATATCAATATCTAGACCTTTTTGGTCTATTACAGAGCTGTTGGTCCACAGGGCATCCAGGGTCTGAAAGAAATCACAGAGAAAAAGCACAGCGCATTACAAAAAACAAACAAACAAACAGATCCTTATCCTCCATTTTCAGCTGAACCTCTGTCTGTAGCAAGGATGCCTACTTGACTGGGGTTGTGATCACCCCTCCCCCACAGGACAGACTCATACTCCCAAGATTTGGCTGGGATGTTGAGACGGACGATGCCGTTCATCCCCTAACAGGGAACACAGGGAACACAGGGGAACATCGGGCTGCCTCCCAGGCTGGCCTGAAAATGGATCAAGGAACAGAGAAAGGGCCTTTCCCTAGGGTTTTATTAAAGGTGATTAAGGAATAAGGCTGAGGGGAGGGCCTGTGTGGGCTGGCTAGGGCTGGCGTGGTTGAAACGTCCCTCCAGTGTCAAAGCAGAAACCGAGAGAGCTTTCTTACAGCCTGTCCAGATGTGGAATAGAAGGGAGAGAGGGAGATTTGGGCCTTGAACGCTGTTGGCGTTCAAACATCAAAAATCCAGTTACCCGGTCACAATCAACATTCTCCATAAAACTTCAGCTTATACAAAGATGTTGTGTGTACATTCTTCCATGAAAGAATTACATTTTGGGGAGCAGTTTGGGAGATAAAACAGAAATACGTAATTCAATATACCTAAGACTAGACTGGGCTGTTAAAAGCCCAGAATATAACAGCTGGTAGGGACTACGGTACCGAGAAATTAAAAACTCCTCTTTTAATAAGTGGTAATGAAATGTAGTTAAGCTCCTATAGCCATTCCTTGCCTTCCTGGCCTTCTTATTTGGCCCTTATCCTAAGACCATGAATGCTATTTAAAATACCACCATATTACTTTTATACATCCCTGGGAGTTCAAGGACAAGGATTGTTTATAACCACTTAGCAACAGTGGAAGCGGTGGCAGATAAGAAACTTAACCTAGGATCACAAAGACAATATCATGATTTCTGATCTAGCTTTAATCTGCCAAATCAAAATGCCCTTCCCACTCTTGTCTACATAATTTCAAGAATCATACATGCATGATTTTTCTTTCTTTCCCAGCTTTCTAAATAAAAATCATGTTGTCTGATCTGTATCTGGTCTAGTTAGCCATGCCATCTTTTTTTAAAAAATGTTTAATGTATTTATTTAAGACAGAGAGAAGAGAGAGAGTGCGTGCACATGCACAAAGGGAAGGAGCAGAGGGAGAGGGAAGCAGGCTTCCCGCTGAGCGGGGAGTCTGATGCAAGGCTCCATCCCAGGACCCCAGGATCATGATGGGAGCCAAAAGCAGATGCTTAACCAACTGAGCCACTCAGGTGCCCCTAGCCATGCTATCTTTTTTTTTTTTTTTTAAAGATTTTATTTATTTATTTGACAGAGAGAGATCACAAGTAGACAGAGAGGCAGGCAGAGAGAGAGAGGGAAGCAGGCTCCCCGCTGACAGAGAGCCCGATGCGGGACTCGATCCCAGGACCCTGAGATCATGACCTGAGCCGAAGGCAGCGGCTTAACTTTAGCCATGCTATCTTAAAAGATTACATTTATTTCAAGAAAAATCTTGAAAAGAGTGTTCAAAGACACGAAATGCTGCCAGAAGATATTTCATGAGCAGGACAAATTTCTCAGTATTCTAAATTTTCTGTTATTCTCTCAAGTGACAACAGGAATTCTGATGTTATCCCTAGGTTCAAGTTAGATGAAAGTAAATAGCAGGCAACAATTCTCCCTAGGTTTAATGCATTCATTCCTGATACCCCTTTTGGTTTTGCTGTTTTGTGCAAAATAGTATTTCCTATTGTTCGAGTGCATATGTTTCTCCCCGTCCTGTAACACAGACTGCTCTCCAGAAATGATCTGAGAGTTGCTAAATATAAAACTGTTTTTTTTTTCTTTTGTCATTTTGTATGTAAGGGGATTTGATTTACTGTCTTATTCCTTCAACAAACATTTATTAAGCAACATTCTCTTTGGGGCTCTGGCGAAGCTTGACATCTCATCACCGCCCTCATGGAGTACAGCTTAAGAGCCGGGACAAGCGTTCATTCTTCATGAAAGGTAGAGAGTTTACGTGATCCCCAAATGTCTCAAAGCTCCTTGGTGGAAGGGCCAGTGTCCTGACAAATGCCTCTGATTCTAAATCGTACACCCATACCATATCCCATACCATATCCTCCTGATGGAGGAAGGAGATGTTTCTAAGTTTAAACCCATTCAATTCATGGAGAAGCTGTTAATTTTACAAATGGAATTGAATATTGGCCAGCAGGCCCTACCTAAATCAAAACCATTGCATTCCACAGAGGCTGTCCCTTTTCTGTGCCTTTAGAAGGCTTGGAGTTAATAATTTATTTTTCTGAATGTTTATGTAATCTCCTTACCATATTTCTTTAGGCTGTAAAAAGGCTCGGCATAGGTTTGTCTGTTGCTAAGGGCAAGGAACGCAGGAGTTGGCTCTAAGCATATATATTCCCCACCCCCCATCCCCAAGAAGAAAAATAGCCATGAGAAAGCCAGTTTCCTAAGTAGAATGTGTTGGAATTTGCTGCTGTGGTTTGGTTGTGGTTGTTCTCTCGCGAATGATCATAGCTCCAAATTAGGATTACTGGTTTGGACATTTAAAAAAAAAAAAATCTATAGAAGGATATTGAAGCACACAGATCTCATATAAATTCCTAGGATCCCAAGCAGAATTCATTTCAAGGCTGACCATTTGCAGATTATCTTAATATGTGTATTTACTCACTGTATTTACTCATTGGTGCAGACACCAGTGTGGTAGGGACAGATACCATGTAACACATTGGAGAGTGAGGCACTGCACGCAGTATTAGAAATGGTAAAGAAACGCTATGCTCCATAATGCTTATTCGGCATAACAGCAACTACAACTTCGCAAAAAGGATACCCCAAGAAATGAATGTGCATTTTCTTTCTTTGTGTTGACCAGGAGAAACGACCTGATGTTAGATCAATTTTGTCTTTGTTAAACTAATTCCAGAAGGAGGTTTTAAAAAATAAATGGCTACAGAAGTCTATTTTCATTTGTTATACTACGCTGAAAAGGCATTGGCACGCGTGTTTTGACTTTCTTAAATGTTCTCAGGATTTGAATGGCCGGTCATTGTTGTGATGTCTTAAACTCTCAACAACCTGTCAGAAAGGTGTGGAATAGGAAGTCAAAATATAAAACATACAAAACATTTCAAAGTGGAGTGAGACAGTCTTATGCTGTTCTTTCCCCCCCCCCCTTTTTTTTAAACAATCTATACTGTGTCTTTCAATCCTGATGCCTCATTGTGGGGGAAGAAAAGTCCAAATGCAATAGCGAATGACACAACATGAATTATTTCCATGAAAATAAGGATTACTGGAGAGAGGAAACTGATATTTGAGACTGAAATTCACGGTCCTATTTAAAACCAAGGATACCTCTCTTCTTGAGAAATACCTTACCCATAGTCCACATTCCCCTTGATACTTCTCGTGGTATTTCCCACCATTCAAGCATAGGAGTTGTTTTTAAAATTAGAGGAAATCAAAATGATTTCCCCCAAACATATGGTGACTGACAGTAGCTGCTACACTTTTACGTATTAATTCACTTATTTACACCAAAAGGTGAGTGGGTACAATTTTTAAATTCCACCAACTACCAAACTAACTTTCTGATTTTTCTTTTAAGATTTAGCTATGGGTGAAGCTGGGTAGTACAGTCGGTTATGCATCCAACTCTTGGTTTTTGGCTCAGGTGCTGATCTCAGGGTCATGAGTTCGAGCCCCCTGCTGGGCCATGCACTCAGTGTGGAATCTGCGTGAGATTCTCCCTCTCCCTCTGCCGTCCCCACTCGTGCTCTCTCTCTCTCTCTCAAATAAATAAATAGATCTTTAAAAAATAAAGATTTAGCTCTGTATCCCAGGAAAACTCGTGTTTTCCTATGGATAATAATTAAGACTCACTTCCTCTATAGTTAAATATCAGCTGTCTAACTCAATGTCTTTGAATAGGAAGGTTCACCTTCAGTATTTTTCTACTCATTCGGCATTTGTAAGAAAAATATTCATTTTTACAAATGCTGAGAGAAAAAAACCCCAAGCCTTAAATTGTTAATATTGACCAAAAGTGTACACAGCCGCAGCATATGCCCCTTGCCATTCACAAAACATATGCTAATTGGAAGTAAATATCATCCATCCATGACTAGACTTGCAAACTCAGAACTGTTTTATAAATAACAAAGTGCACCTTCTTTCGTTATCTGATAGCAGAAAGAAGAAAAATCATCAGTGGCTCTGTGAATGCATCAATCGATACCCTATCATGTATTTTATTTAAACAGAAGTTATGTTTTTAATGTTATCGTAGAACCAATGAGAAGAAATACAGGTAAGAAATGAAGAAAGAACCTCAGGTATAATTTCTCAATAAACTTCATGTCCACTACGGAAAATTTATATTTAAATAACAAAAATATATCCATCCGTGGTAATTATTTATGGATTTCCAAGGTTACTGAGGAGGTTTGTCAAAAATTATGTTTCTCGATGCTCAGGATTTTTATTTTTTTATTTTTTATATTTTTTACTGAGGTACTGAAGCTTGAAGAAGTCAACTGACCTAAAAAAAAATTGTTCCGAGTTCCTGGTATCTTAACATTATATATAAGGCCAACCTACGGCCCAAGCTGAATGTTATCATGACTATACCTAAGAATAAGACTTTCTGGCCTAATGGTACTCTCCTTCAGTGCTTCTTTCCTCACATCTGGTCGCCAAAGAGTAGTTCCGTCACCCTGCAGCCTGCTAATGAGATCCCCCATTTAATTAATACCATAAGAATTTTAATTCTGACTGAATCAATTTAACGTGATGTGATTTTGTCAGCTCTATTCCCCAAGTAAAAAGTGAGCCTGATGCTTATTACATACATCATTTCACGGGCCCTGCATTCCCTGCTGACTTAAACAAATTCTAATTAAGACTAATTAAAGCATCATTTATGAAAGCGCTTGTGATAGCTATGCAAACATTCTGGGTGGGTATGCTTTGCATAATAATTATCCTAGTTAATATTAAGGCTAGGTCCTTGGCAATTAGGTTTTTGAAACAGAGAGTTATTCTGAATTTAGCCCTTTTCAGTGTGAGCAATTAATTTAAAAAAAAGTGCTAAATTTATGTAGTGGCTTCATTAACAAAATAAATTTAGAAGTAGTAGTATTGTTTGCATTTTTTAAGCTAAGCATAATTCTTAACCCAGGTGACAGTTATTAAAATAAAAGGATGCAATTCTTTGATCTGATACATTTATTATAGCCATCCAAGAAAAAATATTTTAAGTTGCAGTCAGATTTTTTCTACACAAACCTGATTAGTCTAAAGCAGATTACTTGAATACCTAGATGTCTATAAGGAACATAGACATCTGAAGTAGTATTTCATTTTTTAAAATAATGGTTTAAAAATCTGACGTGCACTCAAGGCGTTATACAAGCAGATTACGTTCTTCAATGTATAATGACTTGATAGGCCTAATACACAAGCAAATGCTTCCTTACACCTGCTGAGTTTAGTGAAATTAAGAATTCTTACAGCATTTGTAGTTTGCTTTACCTTTGTTTTCAAAGTCTCTATTATACTGTCAGTATTAATTGTGCTGCAAAATTGAAATGGATTAGAATGCCGGGGAACTGCTTGCCTTTCAAACTCCTGGATACTTTTTCTAGGACTTTATGGCAGGGTCAAGTGCAGTTGGAGGTTTCTAGAGGTAAATGAGAAAAAAGAAAGAAAATGTGACTCCTTTATTAAATGGGTGAAAGAGATTGGTAATAGATGGCACGCGTGCGCACGCACACACACACAAACTAAAAAGCTTCTTTCTCTTCCATCTTTACAAATACAGTGAATGTGAAATTCAGGGCAGGAAACTTAGAGGCGGACACTATTAAAATTGGCTGAATGCATTGTACAGAAACAGCTGGTTTATCCAGCACTGGTGACAAATAGTTCTATCTTGTGTAAAGACAGTTCTGCCTCAGATAAAGTTTTATCGTTGAATACGCAAGGGTTGAGAACCACTGAAATTTAGAAAGAAGTTCTGTATCTTAGTATAAGGGAAAGAGACACTCTCTCCAGATTTCTATCAAATACACAGCCACAAATTTTAAAGGCGTATATTAAGCCCCCCACAAGAGCAATACATTGCCTTATAAAGAGCAACAAATAACAGACTGAAGGGTCTCCAATGATTATGTGCAACAAACCTGAGAGTATAAAGTAATATACATAAATCTAGTAAGCTTGGTCACATTTTACACAAAATTGCTTTAAAAAAAAAAAATGTGACCTGATTCTACAACCCCAAGGGCAGTATGAAATGTCATGGCAGGCTGTGCCCAGGCAGTGGATGACACAACCACTTTAGCCTCTTATATTAACTGGGCATTAAAGAGTAGGTGGGCTCATTAAATGGTGAATGACACAAAGGGAAAGGGGCATAATTTTAGTATCTTAAGAAATTGTCCCAAACTGTGTCTAATAGAATGGAACTTATGGCAAATACTTCCATAGCCTAAACTCATGAAAACCACACTGTTTAAGACAGAGGAATTAGTTTGAAGGAGTTGGAGTTAATAAAAGTTTGATCAGGATCTCTCAGTCTGGCAGTAGATTTTTTTAAATCCAGAATGTTCTTATACATATAAAGTCTATGTAGACAGAACTGGGTCATATACGAATCATGAAGCAACCCTTCCTTCAATCAAAGTAGAGTCAACACAGCTAAAGATGGAGAAATGACCAGGAAGGGGAAACTATTTAGATCAAATGATTAGAATCAATTTAACAAAGAATTATGGAGGGTCTCTCAAGACTAGGCTCTTGAGGAGGACTAAAAGGAGATATAATCATAGCTTCCCATTTTAGCAATTCCTTTTTGTTTGTCATTAGGGGTCTCTGAGAGTCAGATGAACAAATAAATGACAAATCACAAGGATTTCTTCTAAAAACAAGGGCAAAATGCTTGGTGGTGAAAGAATTATCTCCTGGACAGATAATGGGGCTGGCAGAGAGTCTGAGTGTAGGTGGAAAGATAAGGACAATTTCTTTCTTTCTTTTTTTTTTTTAAACTTTTTAATCTTAATTACAGTATAGTTAACATACAGTGTTATAATAGCTTCAGGTGCACAATATAATGATTCAACAAATCCATCCATTAGTCAGTGCTCATCATGGTAAGTGCACTCTTAATCCCCTCACCTATTTCACCCATTCCCCACTCTCCTTGCCTCCCCTTAGGGAAGTTTTATTTTGTTTTCTATAGTTAAGACTCTTTGTTGGGTTGTCTCTCACTCTCTCTTTTTTTTTCTTTTGTTCATTTGTTTTGTTTCTTAAATTCCACATACGGACGAAATCATATGATATTTGTCTTTCTCCGACTGCTCTATTTCACTTAGCGTTATACTCGCTAGTTCCACTTATGTTGTTGCAAATGGCAAGATTTTATTTTTTTTATGGTTGAGTAATATTCCACTGTCTATACATACCACTTCTTTATCCATTCATCTCTCAATAGATGCTTGAGCTCGTCCTATAATTTGGCTCTTATAAATAATGCTGCAATAAACATAGGGGTGCATATATCCTTTTGGATTAAGTGTTTTCATATTCTTTGGATAACTATCTAGTAGTGTGATTATTGGATCATAGGGTACTTCTATTTTTAATTTTTTGAGGGACCTCCATACTGTTTTTCAAAGTGGCTACACCAGTTAGCATTCCCACCAACAGTACTTGAGTGTTCCTTTTTCTAGGATGAGGACAATTCTTACTCAAGCTGAACAACTGATGAATGGGTAGGAAGTGGGGAGGGACAGAACTTTCTAAGTATCCTTACACAGATGGTGACTAGCTGATTTCTACCTGCACTTAGTGGAGAAAAAACATAAACCAAATCCCTAGCAGGGATTCAGGTGAAAATTAAAAACAAAACAGAACAGAACAAAAACAACCTGAAAAGGACCTTGAAAAATCATTTGCTTGCCTTCCATACTGATGGATTGTAAACTAGGCTGGGTACTTGTGGCTTCCCTGCCAGCAAACAGTCCTTCAACACTGTTGGCAGAGTTGTACCAACACATGAGGGGCAAGTTTTCTTTTTCTTATTCTCTCAGTCTTCTTTCCTTTATTCTTTTACTTACTTATTTGTTCTCACTTTTTTTTTTTTGGTCCCTTCTTTTTCTAATAGTATAGAATGTTCTGTGAGAGCTATTTTACGTGGAAGCAGGTAAGCACAGAATTATCATCTAAAGCATTGATTCTCAAGCCTAGGCATGCGTCATAATCATCTGAAGGGCTAGTTAAAACACAGATCGCTGGCCCCACACACAGAATTTCTGATTCAGTGGGTAGACCTCATGACCCAGTGGGCGGAGCCTGAGAACTTGCCTTTCTAACAGGTTCCCATGTGTTGCTGAAGCTGCTGATTCTGTATTACAATCCTGAGAACCACTACTATGCCAAAAGCTCAGTGGTCCCACAGTTAGTACATTGAAACCACAAATGCAATCACTAGTTTGAATAACTGCACTCTTTAAAGGAAATATCACAGAATTCAGCTGGTAAACATCTCCATGGCTGTACCAGTTTGTTTGTTTTTTTTCCAGGATGGTGTACGTATCCATTCTTCTATGCCTAACTCAAATAAAATGTTTTAAACCATTCCCCTGAGCATTATCCATGAAGTGTTCATACATTTCAAATTCTATACCAAAGTTATTCTTGCTGGGAAGAAAATTATAAAGATTTTTGGGCTTAACCTAAATATTTTATTTCACGGTTGAGGAAGGGTTGAAGTTTCAATCATGGCATGTATAATTAGCAACTAGGAAGGTGAGATCGAGACCCCACTCTGCCTTGGCTTTGCATTCAGCATGAAATCTGCTTGAGTTTCTCTCTCTGTCTTCAGACTCTGTCTCTACCCCACACACACTCACTCTCTCCCTCTCAAATAAGGAAATCTAAAAAAAAAAAAAAAAAAGTTCAAAATCACCGTTTAAAAAAACATCTCAAAATGATAATAGAATGAAGCTTTCTTAATGGTACTCTAACTCCTAGTTGTTAAGGGCAGTGTATGTTTCTATAGTAATATTTGATTAAACATAGGGTACAGGTCAAGTATTACGAATACCAGCACCTTTATTACTCTTATGGGCAGAAAAAAATGAGGGCTTACCTTTCACTTAGGATATAAAAAAACTTCATACTAAGGATGTTCTTAAAACACTGGATGGTGTTAACAATAAAGACTGTAAAATAGGGGCGCCTGGGTGGCTCAGTGGGTTAAAGCCTCTGCCTTCAGCTCAGGTCATTATCCCAGGGTCCTGGAATCAAGCCCCACATCAGGCTCTCTGCTCAGCAGGGAGCCTGCTTCCTTCTCTCTCTGCCTGCCTCTCTGCCTACTTATGATCTCTTTCTGCTAAATAAATAAATAAAATCTTAAAAAAAATACTGTAAAATAGTTTTAACAGCCTTTGAAGTAGCATCCCTTCTTTCTGATTTGCTAGGTGGTATCTCGCTTGGAGGTAGACGGAAGGACTGCCTAGAGGTACTGTAGAACTTTGGAAGTTTGGATCTATTGTAATTATTAAATTATTAAAACATATTAAATGTATTAAAAACTGGTCATCAGGCTGTTGCTTTGTCTCTCTTAGTGTTCCAGGCTTTTTCCATAATTGCTTTCAGGAAGATGAGTTAGTTGTGATTTACCCTTGACGGGAAATGATCATTTTGAACAAGGCTGTGGCATCCGACTCTGAGGGCTGTCAAGAAGCACTGACTTGTTGGAAGATTAAAAGTAAAGGAGCTGATGGGCTTGGGCTTCAGGTTCACTGCCCTGTACAGACAGCAGGCACACCCCGGCCATTCCCATACAAAGGAGCAGTAGCTAACCCAGGTCCCCACACCTTTGCGCTCTGTGGAAGCCTCTCAGAAACCATGAGTGACAAGAGCTTGGGAAGAGAATTTTCATTTGTTTTCTTTTCAAGCACACAAGGTTTGTATGGATTTAATTTGATCAAGTGAAAAGCCTATAAAGAGAAGAGGTAGAATGAGGTTTCAGGATCTATATTCTCCAGCGACTAATAACTGGCAGCAGCAACCAGGTCTAAGTGGAAGCGAGCGCGCTGGGCTGGGATTTAACTCCCACCCCAAAGGGAAGGTCTGTACATGGATTGTTTGTTCAAATAACAGTTTAGCCTTGGAGTTTAATACAAGGTGTTCAAGTAAAATAAAAAGTAAACTCCAGTCAGCGAGGCAGCCAGATCAAGAAGAAATTGGGCTTTATGATGGAACACATGAAAAGCCGGGGAGAAGGAGAGGCGTGCATCGCCGACTTCCTCTCCTAACAGAAACAGGCAATACTGGACTCAGTAGAAATCAGTCACAAGGCTGTGAACTCGCCTCTGCCTTTAGCCACATCTCTGATTATTGCCTCCTTCATTGGAGGAAGCACAGAGACGGAGGAGGGGGATGGGTAAAACACACCAAGTTACTTGTTACTTGTTAACACTGGGTTTAGAAAGCAGGAGGCAGAATTTGATAGAAGGGGGCACTTTTTAAATGAGGTTCAGGGACTATCTATGGCTTTCAGTTTAGTCATTCTCTCCCTGACCCTCAACATCCTGGAAAAGTGGAAGGTGGTTTTCTTCACGCCCAAGACTATGTGAAATTCAGGCTCTACCTGCCTCTTGCTTGTATCTCCCTACACAGGGCAGATAGTGAATATGGAAATGATATTGTGTAATTAGGGAATATTCAACAGGGTGAACCGAAAATCAAAATATAAATAGGCATTGTATAAACAGAGAAATTTAGAAATCCGTGTTAATTGTATCTAGTTAATTTTTAACAGCTTCTTGGTATATTAGCTTTCTAGGTTGTACTCTATTCCTTTCCGTATTCCTCTATTGACAGGCAGCTGGTGCAGTAATAAAACTATTCCCAGATCTGCCAAGGGCTCAGAGAGAGATGAGTACAAGACAGATATCTACCCACTCACCATTTAACGTGTACCGTTTCCTACTGAACATGCAGATGGCATGGCGGTCCCAGATTTCATTTGAGTTAATCTAATCCCTCCACTGCTCCCACTAGAAAGGAGGGCATTAGCAGCCATATGTCAACCAGATTTGTCAGATTATTCATTACAATTAATTGCTGTTCTCACTTAAGGCCTTTAAGGCTGTGAATTGCTCTGAATTCTATTGCAAACACAAAATTATGAGTAAAAGACTTTAGCCCTGTCATTCAAATTTCACGCTGACCTTTATCAGCTTTTGGCTTTTCCATGGGTGCTGGGCTGAAAGCTTTCTAATTGGTGTTCCATTTCTTCCTCACTACAGGTAAGCTGTCGGCCTAGGCAATAAGTATGACCAGAAAGACAAGAGGAAAAACTCTTAGGTCCCAGCAGACAGTATTTAACTGCCAACTAATAATACATTAGGAGGGTAATGAGACGAGCTAGATGTCATAATGACCCAGTGTACTAATTAAGCTTCTAAATACTGCAGGTTTTTAAGACATTTTCTGTCTTGGAAAGGCTTATTTTTGGAACCAAATTTCTTTTTACATTGTTTCATTATTCAAACTCTTTTGTAAGTTATTACGAATGATCATTAGAAATTAACCAAATTAATACCCATCCTTTCACACGGAGGGGAAGTCGGGTTTTAGGCTCCAACACGCCGGACTCCTTCAGAGTTGCCATTTTAATGTATTCACCAGCCAAAAATGTTTGAGACTTCTCAGCTCTTACGAAAGTTGCTACTGCATTTATTTTATTTACTGCTTACTCCATATGGTAGGTAACTCAGAGTTAGAAGCACTTCTTTGGGCACGCTCCTTTGATTTTCAAGGCACTGTTGAATTTGCTGGCTTTAGGATGAGACCTCTTCTCTATAAACTCAACCACAGTGATGGTGTGATAGCATCAGTACTGTTTGATTAGATGATCATCAGAGGAAACTTGATTGCCAAGAAGTATCTGTCACTGAGATTATTAAGCCACAGTGGGGCTGCCTTGATTAATACTTTGTTTGCAACTTCAGACCAGTGATTTTGTCAGATGTTTCACAAATCTTGACAGGAGGTTTTATTAAGGATCTTCTAAGCAGAAGACGTTGACAGTTGAAACTTCTGGTATGATTGCCCTCGCATTTCAAGTCCTTGTTCGTAGGATATTTTCAGTGATGTCTTGGGTGGGGATAAGGTGGAAGGAAGGAAATTGATGTGTGTTTGCCTTTTTCCCCTCCTGATCATTATCCAGGTTGTACCAGGAGCCGACAGAAATGCAGAAATGCTCACCACTCAAATTCTAGAACGTGGCCATATAACCTATGAATGATAGCAAAAGGTTTGGCAATGTTCTCCAAAAGTGAGATAATGATTTAACTTTTCTTTAAAGCAAAGTTGTTTATAAAATAAACAAAGACGGTACAGCAGTTAAATCATTTCTGCCTTGAAGCCCACTGCTTATTGTTCTTTTTACTGAATGGAAAGATTTTCAATTAGTAATAACCAAGATACAGTTATTGGTTCATAGAAGCTATAATTAGTACAATTTCCTTCTAAATGCAAAAAAATATATATTCATTTATTCTCTTTCACTCAGATCTTCCTTTTGACAAACTATTATCTTTGTTTATTTTTTAAAACCCTAAATATGATTTAGAGTTTATATAACTACTATGTCATAGTTAGCTTTTGCTTCTTAATTTAAAAATAAAAGACATTGTATAAAATATAAGACCTGTAATTCATGTAAAGATATGTATGTTTACAACTCTTACTGATATATGTAAAGGAAAAATACTTCAGTTTCTACAAATTAATATCCTAGAGAAATAATTACCCATTTCTTAAGTGATGAAAGATTACTTTCTCTAGCTAATTGTTAAAGCACTAAATAGTTTTATCTTTTGACCTATCTTTTCATGTCCTGGCACCTCTTTTTCCAACCAGTTAAGATTTCCTGATTGAAATAAGCTGAGGGGAGATGTGTTAGTAAAACAACTTTTGGTATCAGATAGCTCCCAGATCAAGAAGTTAAGCTCACTACAAAGTAAAAGAAGGACAAGCACAAGATGGAAAAAGGAGCAAAAATGATGCCAAGAATAAATGAGGGCCATAACTACATTTCCAACCACCTCAAGCAGCGATGGTTGTACTTGACTGCTGACAGAAGATGTGAAGTGAAACAATGAACCAGAAATATCAAATAGCACCCACATCCCAAACTGTGGTTAAGCTTCAGCTAAACTGGTTCAACCCTGACCCTTGCTACTTTTAATCAATACTGGATGACCAGGGCAAGTCATATAGTCTCAATGAACCTCATTTATTTCATCTATATAAGCGAGAGAGCCAGAATAAATAATTTGTTTCAGTTTCTAAATTCAGTGCTAAAAGTTGCATATTAGTATTTGTGTATGTTTATGTTTGTATTTATATATATATTTGTATGTGTATATATATATATAGAGAGAGAGAGAGAGAGAGGCACAAAAATCTGTATATCAGAGAAAAATTATAGACAAGTCGTATTGGTCTCTTTTCATATCACCCATGAGAATTTGCCTGAAGTGGAATAAAAATCATAATAAAATAAAAAATTTTTTTCTTCCAAAACATCTAAGTCCATGTTTTTCTCTCTGTATGGGCAGTCCACACTGGACCATAGCTGTTTCAAGTTTAGTGTTCAGCTGTTACAAGTTTGTATCATTTTCAGTGATACAAGTATCATCTATCTCTTGATTTTAAGTGCTATGATGCTAAGAATTATATATGTCTGGTTCTTTGTTACATAGTTCCAGAAATTAGTGTCCTATCTAGTGCTTATTGGATGCATGGTAAGTATTTGTTGAATGAGTAGAAGAAATGAATCACCGTGACAAACATAAATGTATATTAAATCTTTTTTCCTAATCTGGTAGAAAAAAAAATGGTGTCAGGTGAAAGGCCCTAGGAAATTATAATGTCAAGTATCCTATTAAAGTAGTTTGAAATCGATTTATCTTAATTTCCATCAAGTTCTTTTCATCCTGTTTCATTTCTGGTTTCTTAAATGTGTCTGAGTTTGAAGATAATTTGGGGAATTTGAGAAAATCCATTTAGCCAGGGCTGAGTTCCTTAGAAAGTTACCAATACCATTTTTACTAACTAAAATAAAGGTGTGCTCATGTTTTAAGTGGTTGTAAGACTTCAAATGTATAATGTCATATACATAATACATAAAATATAATCTATGATACATATCAAATATGGCAGAACTTGTAAGTTCTTTTTATTTTTATTTTTTTACTTTTTTATTTAATTTTTTTTCAGTGTTCCAAAATTCATTGTTTATGCACCACACCCAGTGCTCCATGCAATACATGCCCTCCATCATACCCACCACCAGGCTCACCCAACCCCCCACCTCACCCCCCCTCCAAAACCCTCAGTTTGTTTCTCAGAGTCCACAGTCTCTCATGGTTTGTCTCCCCCTCTGATTTCCCCCAACTCACTTCTCCTCTCTATCTCCCAATGCCCTCTGTGTTATTCCTTATGCTCTAAGCATGTAAGTTCTTTTTAAAAGTCACCCGTGTAAGTAAGTTTTTTAATGTCTTAAAATATATATAAATGTTTAGTTTCATTGTTCATTAAGTTTTCTGAGACATTAATTTGGAGTTCCCATAATCAAAGCCCATCTCATTTAAGGACACTTCAGTTGAAAAAAGTGTCCGGTTAAGGGAAATAAGTAACCTGTAACAATGAAAATTACTTTTTTTCCCCTTAAAATAGCACAAACCCAAAATGCAAAATCTCAGCTGGTGAAACACCGCATAGCCCTCACCAATGATGAAAATCAGCAATATTAAAGTCCACATTGCAGTATTTGACTTAGCTTGCTATACAAAGGAAACCTTTTTCCTATAATGCACTGGCTATAAAAGCAGGAATTATGAAATGTAGTTGTAAATTGACTAAATCCAAAACTTCAAGTGAATGAGGTCTCAGTTCTTGTCCCAGTTGTTACATAACTACAGTACTCTTTATTGGTTTTAAGGGGAAAAAAGGCCAAATACAAAAGAAAATCCTTATTCAAATAAATACAAAAATTGTGCATTTGTTGTCAGGAGATTTGGCTTATATTTTGGCTTTCCTTGTGTCATTTTGACAATATAAAAATTCTAACCTGGAAGTATCATGGAAGAAGCCTTAACATAGTATTGGGACCAAACATTTCTGCCAGAGAGAGGAGCAAGGTACTTAGGAGGGTAGATCTATGGAGGTAACTTTTCAAAGAACTTAGATTTCTGGAAGAGCAGTTATGTTCTGTTACCGATCACAAGGGTGAACATCCCCATATTCACTCTCTGGGATTAAGTCAGTTAAATTAGTCAATGTCCAATGCACAAATAATTATGTAAGGTATGAATATTTAGGGTATCCTGATGTATGATTTCTAACATCACAAAAACAAAATTTTAGTACATAAAATAGACCTAGAGTCAGAGTACAAAAGTGAATGTTGTCAATGTTGACTTAAGAGGATTCTTAAAGGCTAAAGGTTATCAAATATCATATTATTGAGAACATCTTTTGGGAAGAAATTTTCAGCATACACAAAAAAGTAATCTAAACAGATTAAAAATGAGAATGTTTATTACTTTTGCATATAGATATGCTTGGGAAAACAATGAAACTACATGTGAACAATCTTTTCTCTGAAAAGTTTTTGTTCCTCTCCATTGTTTTTCTTTATTTTCTTAAAGTCCTGCACTGAACATAAATTACTCTCTTAAGTAAGGGAAAATATTAAAAGTTAAAAGGAAATTCAAAAGACAGACAGACAATCTGACAATTTTGCAACTGGAGAAAATTGACACAGAAAATAAGATTTGCTCTAACTTTGATAAATCAGGGAAAGTTGTTCTGGGTGCAGGGAACAGCATGAATGGCATCCAAATGGGAGAACAGGTGGCTTCCCAGGGCTGGTGAGGAGTCTGTTGCTGGTGCTTGGGCTGGATTAAAGTATGAGATGGGACTCTAGGTAGTTAGCTTGGAATCAGCTTATGAGTTGCCTTCAAAGCCATGCTAAGGGTTATGGTCAATTAAAGTAACCGAGGAACAGGCAGCAGAGAACACTGACAGCTCATGAGAAAGGGACTCACATGACCATAGCAGTTTGAGGGCAGATCTCCTGATAGTAACCTATGATGCTAACTGGAAGTAGGGAAATTATTCAGAAAGTGTTTGCAAAGTTCCCTTGAAAAGTTCCATAGACCAAATAAGAATTAGGATAGGGAACAAGAGATTTAAAGTCTTGGCAGAGTTAAAATCATGAGGATTTGCTACCTGACTGGTTCTACAAGTACTCGTCTAGGAAGTCTGGTAGTGTTTACCCACTCAGTGCCTGGGAGAGGAGTTAATGGGCAGAGCCTGCTACCAGCCCACTAACAAAGCCTCATAATAATGCTCCGACTTGAGAATGTGAAGGAACAGAGTTTACTGCACAAGTATGTAGGACAGAAAATAGAAACCTAAGACAAAACTCTGAAGAATTTCTTATTTAAGGGGCCAGAGGAAGAAGACAAGCCCTTGAGAAGTGCTCAAATACAACTAAGAAGTTTAGTTTCATAGGAGACGAGAAAGGAGACTATTTCAAGAGGGAAGTGAGGGCACCTGGGTGGCTCAGTTGGTTGAGCGACTGCCTTCGGCTCAGGTCATGATCCTGGACATCCGGGATCGAGTCGCGCATCGGGCTTCCAGCTCCTTGGGGAGTCTGCTTCTCCCTCTGACCTTCTCCTCTCTCATGCTTTCTCTCAAATAAATAAGTAAATAAAATCTTAAAAAAAAAAAAAAAAAAAGAGGGAAGTGAAAGGCATCAAGGCAAGATGCTCCCAGATGGAAAAGAATGTTGGGAGTGTCAGCTTCACCCCAGCCTCTTCATCTGTCCCACTCCCCAACTTTGAATCTGCCCTAGGGCAACTAACACTTGCTTCCCGAACTTGTATACAAATGAACAGGTCAGAGGAGAGAACCAATAGAGAGCCACGGATCTCTGTCCTGAGATCTACATAGCTGAGAACCATTGGGTTTTTAAACCTAGAAGGATCTTCAGGGTCATTTAATGCAACCTTTCGTTTCACACATGAAAAATATGAGGCTACCACCAGATGACGTGACTTGCTCAGGGTCCCCAGATCTTAGGACGTTAGAACTTCCCCTAGTGCATATCTAATCAGCATCTCTACTAACAGCTACCTTAGCCAGTGAGAATACAAGAAATGTCACTGAGTTGAAGAAAAATTCTGAGTCAATCTGTTTTGAGGCCTATTGTCTGAATCTAAATCCTCACTTTTTCTTGAAGTAATCCATCCTCAGTAAAACTATTCCCATTTCCATCATAATTAGCACCCATGTGGTATTTTGTTTTGATTTGTTTTGCCTGTTTTATGAGTCTCAGGTAAAATGAATACAGGAAATGATATTTTTCTTTATCAAAAAAACTAACGAGGGCCGCCTGGGTGGCTCTGTTGGTTTAGCGACCTACTCTTGATTTCGACTCAGGTTATGATCTCAGGGTCCTGGGAGGGAGTCCTGAGCCCCTAGCTGGACTCCATACTCACACAGAGTCTGTTTGTGCCTCTCCCTCCCCCTCTGCCTCCTATCCCTCTGCTTCCTCCCCCTGCTTGTACAGGCATGCTCACTCTCTCAAATATATAAATAGAATCTTATTTTTTTTAAAGCTAAAAAACACAAGGAAGTAGAAGAATGGGGTAGAGTGTGTGAATACATATTAGAAACATTATTGGAGGTGGAACTATCAGAACTGTGAGAAGTAAAAGATAAAGGGAAATGGGTGCAAAGAGCATCCTTGAGTGCTCCACATCTCCTCCTGCTCCCTGTTGGAAAAGGTATAAGAAGCTGAACAGGTTGAGATCACGTGGTCACAGTGTCCCCAGCAGTCAGCAGCGAGAGCCCTGTGGACACGCTCTGGAGGGAAGTGTTGGTTGGATGGAAGTTAAGAGTAGCCTCCATGAGAGCTGGAGCAAGAAATCAGTGTGCAAATGGTCATTCATAAACACTTGGCCAAGACGTAATTAATTCAGAGAACAGCTGTTTTGTAAACATTAAGGTGATATTATCTATCCCGGACTGAGCGCTTGTGTCCCCTGGAAATGTGTATGTCGAGGCTCCAGCCCTCAGGGTGGCTATATTTGGGGATGGGGTCTCTAAAGAAGTGATGAAGGTTAAGTGAGTCATAAGGAAGGGGCCCTAATCTGATAGGATTCCTGCCCTTATAAGGGGAGAGACCAGAGAGTCCTCTCTCTTTCTGTGCAGGCACAAAGGAGAGGTCACATGAAAGCAGTCTTCTGCTTTCTGGAGAACTCCCACCAGAACCTTGATCAACCCTGACAATGCATTAATCTCAGACCTCCAGTCTCCAAAACTGTGAGAACATAAACTTCTGTGACTTAAGCCACTCAGTCTGTAGTATTTCATCATGACAGTCTTCGCTGACTAATATCACTTAGTAGTTGCTTTGTTACTAATGTAGCATACTGGCACTGAATACAGAATGTAGGCACTCAAGTCAGAGAGTTCAAGTCCTTGAAGCACCACAGGTGAATATTGAACCTCTCCATCCCTCAGCAGCCTCATCTGTAAAGTGGGACGATAGAAGTACCTACGTCCTTGGTCAATATGAGGATGGATTGAAATAATGTATGTGAAGTGTTTGCTAGAAACTAAGTACTCAATAAATAGTAATAAAGCTAATAAAGGAACAAGGTTATTTCACCTATCATGCTTATGAATAAAATAAACCACCATGAGCTCTAAATAATGAGGATGTCACTTTTACCATTTCTAGTTTATACCTCATTTAGATAACACAAATCTGAATTTATGAACTAATATCTAATAGTATTATAGAAGGTTCAGAAATTGGAAGCTCCAAAGATACTGAGTTTGGATACTTTCATCAAATCACAGTGTCATGGAATGGCTGCTTGTTTTTTTTCTCCCTGTCCTTACTTCAGTGAATTCTAACAGTATCAGAACTTGAGACAGACCTCATGAGGTTGTCATAGTATAGACACCAAAGTCCTTAAGTCTGCTCTTGTTCTCACTAGTATATGGGATCATTTGGACATTTCCCCTTCTCTTTTATGTAACTCCTCAATAAAAAGCTATGACTTAAAACTTACGGTCATTTGAATATATATATTTCACGTTAAATGAATTTCCTCCTCTAATCTTTAGATTAAAAAAAAAAAATAGGGGTGCCTGGGTGGCTCAGTCATTAAACATCTGCCTTCGGCTCAGGTCATGATCCCAGGGTCCTGGGATTGAGCCCCACATCGGGCTCCCTGCTCAGCGGGAAGCCTGCTTCTCCCTTTCTCACTCCCCCTGCTTGTGTTCCTGCTCTTGCTGTCTCTCTCTCTCTCTCTCTCTTTCTCTCTCTGTCGAATAAATAAAATATTTTAACAATTGTTCTTAAAAAATTTTTTAAAAATAAAAAAAAATTAAATCTGGCTGCTTTTGCAGAGCTGTCTTGTTTTCATGGAATTGTCATCAATAAAGTGTGTGTTAAAAAACACAGACTCCTATTAACATTCCTTCTTTCTGCGTATCTTAGTCAGAAGTGGTACTACTACAAAGCTAATGAAGATTCAGGACCTCTCAGTTTCTTAGGACCTTGGAACCATCTGACAGAGGCCCTCAGAATTTTGTTTTTATAATTCTATGCTGTATTCCTTAGAGGGCCTTCCAAATTATAGGCAATCCCCAAAACCAGGATCAAACTTTGTTCTTGCTATGTTTTCCGAACTTTTAAATTCTGATATTTAAAGCAACTTATGAAATTTCATATTTTTGCTGGTATTTATTTATATATTGACACGTTCTAACTTTTATTTTACCAGCAGAACTATGACGTCAAATGCAATTTTATGAAGTGGAACTTCTCTCGGCAAAGAAAGTCACAAGGAGTTCCTTTGGCTCACCACCTCCCACAGAAGCAACACTTCAGAACCTGACGAGATCTCCCCTCACAGCTTAGTATGAAAGCCACCCTCTAGACAGTCATTCACAATGGACACAGTTAGAGGCAGAATGGATGGCTCACGTGAGTTTTCTACCGAGACTGTAAGATATTCATCCCTGTAAGACAAAGCACCAGTTTTCTGATGGGTGAGGTACATTTCTGCTGGAGTCATGGGGACGACAGTGTAAGATCAATTTTGAAGGTTCTTCCTTGCCAGTTGATTCTCAGGTCCCTTAGGATAAGACAGGAATAACTACTCTCAGAGACATTTACATTCTAAATGGTCAGCAATTAGTGTTGACTGCTACAGGGTATCGAAAATATATGGAAGCATACATCATTCAAGGTTTAGCAGGTGAGGTTTTATTTTATATGGGACCCTAAGAACCTGTCTTTTAAAAGGCCTCCAATCCAAGGGTATGCAAAACCTCCCAAGGAAATTCTCTCCATGCCCCACAAATCACTGTCTTTCTTCTAATTATACTTTGAATTTCACGCCCTTTGCATACACCTCTTGATCCAATTGAATGAGATTTCAAAGGTATCTTTAGGCTCCAGCTCTTTTAAACATACAATGAACTTGATTTTCTTTTGGAAACATTCTACATGATTCACATTGCTATCTATCTACCTATCTATCTATCTATATATGGAATACAGACTGTCAGCTCTTTAGTCGTGCCATTGTTGAGCTGTTCAATTCTTCCTGAGTGATCATCTCCCATCCTTCCTCCACTCACTCAGTAAAGATGTGCTCAGTGTCTGTCTGCACTCTCAGTACTAGTAACTAGGACCTTGTCCTACAAACAAGCAAAACAAACAAGCAAACAAACGAAACTCTCCTAGAGACCAATGACCATGCTGGTTTACTTACCTCTGGCATGTTTAAATATAACTAGGTAGTTAATACATGTGTTCCATTGTCATGGAGTTAATCATTCAGGCAAGACTCATGAACACAGCATTTTGGTAAAAATTTCTTATTCCCGTGAGTGTCCAGAATAATTTTTATATTTAATTTTCTAATCATTTGCTTCTTTTATATATCATTTGTCAAACTAAAACCTAGGATAAGTTATTTCCTCCCTAAAAGTTAAGTTCCTGTCACAATACACACACTTCTCTAATCATGAACTTACTTAGGATTGGCACGTACATATTCTATACTCTATACATTCCTAACCAGAAAACTAAAAGCCTATGGTCACTCAGGAGAGGCTGATTGTATTATTAATTAGCATTTGTAGCATCAGCCAAGAAATGAGTGATTTAATATCATGTTTTCTAAACAAGAATTAGGAATAACTTCCTTTGGGGATACTGCTTGACTATCGTAAATTAAATCAGTTTTGGGGCCACAAATCCTGAGCTGCTGTTCTCATTGGTTTCCTTTCTGTTTCACCAAAATTCTCATCACAGATCCCACATCCAAAGGGGATCCACCTGGTCATCAGAGTCTTTGGTCAGTTAGCACCTCACACTTAGCTTTCTTGTACTTAAAACATGCTTGAGTTCAGTGAATATCTAAGAAGCAGGCCTTGGGTTATCTATGCTAGCCTCGCTGGGAAAGAAAGAGTAGAAGAGCCTTATTCATCTATTTGGAAAACACCTGGCCTAGGGAGAATAGCCACTTTCTATTTATTTTCCTCATTGGCGCCCATTCCTACTTTCATCAAAATCTGCTTCATATTCTTTGTGATATACCTGAGTGCAGCCTGTCATGGTTACCAGTGACTGATATTATTAAATATACAAAATCATTTTACCAGATGATAAAAGAAGCTACAGTGTCTAAAAATTTCATATATCTAACGTGTTGTATAAACAGCCTAAATCCCTATACATTTTATAACTTCAGCAGTCTAAAGGTTAAAGCCTGTCAGTTGAATTCCACGAATTCCAGGAAGAAATGGGGAAGTAGCACCAACTCTTCATTGTATATCAGTGATCAAACATCTCCTCATTACACTTCAATATTGTTGCCTCTAAAGGTCACCATTGCTGAACATAATCACACAAAATCAAAACTGCAAACTTTCTATATCATGGAGGTAGTAAATAGCTTGGAGGTTTATTTTCTGGTGCCTGAACAACATTCTGAACCCATTTATTAATTCCCGGGAACAGTGGCATGAACCAAACAGATTTGCGATGCCTAACAATAGCTTCAATTAAATCAATTTCCTGTAAAAATATTTGTTTTTGTTGACTTAGGTGGAAAACATAACTCTTCTGTTCACAAAGTAGTACAAATATTTTTAATTTGCCTGTTTTAAATGGATTTCCTTCTCTTACCTTTCTGTAAAAACAAGTTGGATAATTATTTGTCAATAATTTCTAGGATGGGATATCTAAAAGTTTAACTCAAAGGAAGTCATGAGGTTCATTTAGCAAAGCACTGGTATACCCCATAAATCACATAGGTTTCTTATTTTTTCTACTCATTGATTTTGCGGTATGTTATTTGGACAGGCTGCCATCTTGTGAGATCTATGGTCCAGCTTCATCCAAGCCACCATCAGCTCCTGCCTGGATTACTCTATCGATCTAACTGCTTCTTCTCTCACTTCCCTGACTTTATTCTCTCTTCATTAACCAACACTATCTTTTGAACATGGAGCTCTTACCATTTCATTCCCAAGGAAGGGAACCCTTCAATGGCCCTTGATTACACTTAAGATTCAAATGCCACATCATGGTCCACAAAGCCCTGGATAAAAGGAATGTTGCCTTTCATTCTAATCTCAGCACCTAACCTACTTGATTTTATTTAATTCCAGCAACCCTGAACTCATCTGTATTGAATATGTCAAGGTCACGGTGCCGACAGTTTTACTTTTATTCATTTCCCTGTGCAGATGAGCATCCTGTCCCCAAATCTTGACATGGCCATTTCTTTCTTTTCTTCCTATCTCCTCTAGAATTCTCCCTAAATACGGCTCCTTTCTACCAAAACCAATTACCAATAAAGAGAGACTTCTCTTTATCCAATACCTCTCCATTATTTCTGTCATGGAATTTACAATCTGAATTCATAATCTGTCTTAGTCAGATCATTTACTCGCTGGTTTGTTTTCTCTCTTTGCCATCAATACTGAACAAATTGTATTCAAAGTAGGTCTTAGTTTATCTTATTCAGTGGCATATAGTAGACACTCAATAAGGACTTACAGAAATATAGATATAAATCCTGGAATGTTTTTCTTGCTAGAAATTTCTGTATGCCTTTAAAACATGTTTTCAGTCTTCAGAAAAAATTAACATAACAGTTTGATGTACATAGATGCAACATGAGTGTAAAGTAGACACTTATATGTTCCCCTGTTTTACATGCTCGTTTATAATTTTTGCTGCTGTAGCATGGTTAATTCAATATTATGTTTCTCAGAAAGTCTATGTTTTTCAGCATCCTATGAACAAAAACATTTTTTAAATTAGATTCCTGATTCTTAATACAGTTTTTACAGAAAATGATGATAATAGTGTTTGTCCTCAAGTACGCAACAACCTCCATGGAATATTGTTTAAAATGTCTTTCCCATGTTAAAGCCACAATAACCAGTACTGCAGGAATAGGAGACAAACTGGTGATAAAATAATATGCTTTGAAAAAAAAATAATATGCTTTGTTCTGACTTCTTGCCTTGGTGATAAAGAACTTAAGATGGTCAGTTTTTGTTTTAATATTAGAACATTAAGGTGCCTACTTAAGAATTCAGAGGGTAATCCTAAAAGGAAATTAAGAAAACAATCCCATTTACTATAGCATCAAAGGATAAGATGCTTAGGAAAACATTTAACCAAGGAGGTAAAAGATAATGGACATTGAAAACAGTAAAACCCTACGGAAAGAAATTGAAGAGTAAGTGGCACGTAAGTGGCAAGACATCCTATGCTGGGAGGCTTGGGTGGCTCAGTTGGTTAAGCATCTGCCTGCAGCTCAAGCCGTGATTCCAGGGTCCTGGGATTGAGTTCCACACTGGGCTCCTTATTCAGCAAGGAGACTGCATCTCTCTCTGCTTGCCTCTCTCTCTCTCTCGCGCTTGCTCATTCTCTGACAAATAAAATCTCTTAAAAAGATATTCTATGCTTATGGATGGGAAGAATTAACATAGCTAAATATTGTTTAAATATCCATACTATACAAATCAACCTACAGATTTAATGCAATCTCTATCACAATCATAATGACATTTTTTATAGAAATAGAAAAAAAAATCTTAAAATTTATAAGAAATCTTAAGGGTCCTTGAATAACTAATTGAATAGCTGAAACAATCTTGAAAAAAAAATGGAAGACTCATACTTCCTCATTTTAAAACACACTACAAGGCAAAGGCAATCAAGATGGTATGGTATTAACGTAATGACAGACATATAAACTAATGGAACAGAAATAAATAGAACAGGAATAAACCCTCACATATATGGCCAAATGATTGTTGGCAAGGATGTCAAAACTATACAATGGGAAAAGGACAGCCTCTTCAACAAATAATATTGGGAAAACTGGATATCCATAGACAAAAGATTAGATTTGGATCCTTATATCATATACAAAAATTAACTCATAATGTATTAAAGACCTAAAGGTAAGACCTAAAATTTCTGAAGAAAATAGACCTTTAAGACACTGGACTTGGCAATGATTTATTGGATAAAGAAATAGACAAATGGGACTTCAAACTTAAAACTGGACATCAAAGGAAACAACAAAACAAAAAGACAACTCTTGGAATGAGAGAAAATATTTGCAAATCACATATCTGGTAAGGGGTTAATATCTAGTATGTATAAGGACTTTCTATAGCTAACGTGCAACATAATAACCTGATTTTTAAAATGGGCAAATGAATTGAATAGACATTTTTCCAAAGAAGATAGACAAATGATACACATATACTGTCAATAAGCATATGAAAAGATGTTTAATATCACTAATCACAAGACAAATACAAATCGAAACCACAGTAAGATCTCATCTCACACCCATTAGGATGGCCACTATCAAAGAATAGGACATAGCAGCTGTTGGTGACAATCTGGAGAAATTGGAACCTTTGCAGATATGTAAAATGGTGCGTTCTTTATGGAAAACAGTATGACAGTCCTTCAGAAAACTAAAAATAGAATTACTATATGATCAAGTCATCCCACTTCCGGGTATATATCCAAAAGAATTCAAAGCAGGATATCAAAAAGATATTTGGGGGCACCTGGGTGGCTCAGTGGGTTAAGCCACTGCCCTCAGCTCAGGTCATGATCCCAGGGTCCTGGGATCGAGCCCTACATCAGCCTCTCTGCTCAGCGGGAAGCCTGCTTCCCCCTCTCTCTCTGCCTGTCTCTCTGCTTACTTGTGATCTCTCTCTGTCAAATAAATAAATAAAATCTTAAAAAAAAAAAGATATTTGTACATCCATGTTCATTGTGGCATTATTCACAGTAACCAAGAGGTATAAGCACCCCAAATATTCATCAACAGATGAATGAACAAAGAAAATGTGATATAGACATACAATAGATTGTGAAACCTTAAAAAAGGAAATTCAGTTACATGCTATAGCATGGATGAACCTCAAGGTCATTAATGTTAAGTGACATAAACCAGTCAGAAAAGCACACACGCTATTTGATTCCACCCATATGAAATACTTAAAGTAGTTAAAATCATAGAAACAAAAAATAGAAAGCTAGATTAAGAGAAGAGAAGAGGGGGTATTAGTATTTAATAGGTATACAGTTTCAATTTTGCAAGATGAATGGGTTCTAGAGATTCATTGCACAACAGTGCAAAGGATACCTAACAAAGCTGAACTGTACACTAAAAACGGTTAAGATGGGGACCCCTGGGTGGCTCAGTTGTTAAGCATCTAACTTTTGATTTCGGCTCAGGTCATGATCTCAGGGTTAGAAGATGGAGCCCCGCGCCAGGCTCACCTTGGGCATGGAGCCTGCTTAAGATTCTCTCTCTCTCTCCCTCTGCCCCACTGCCTTCTCTCCATCTTGTAAACAATGTTAAGATGTTAAATTTAATGTGTTTTTCTTTTTTTTAACCACAATAGAAATAAAGAATTCAGAGTAGAGGTTTTTAGTCTTATTTCCTGTAGTTGATAATGGAAATAAGCTTACTTCATAAAGTAATTGCTTCTGGTTGATTTTCATAAAATTAGAGAAATTGAGAAACACTAAAAAGAATTTCTGTCAAGACAAACCATCAAACAAAAATTACAAAGAAACAAAGATGAAAATATAAGGTAAATTTGATTCCTTTGTTAAGAAGCCACAGCCATATTCACTGGTTTATCTGTAAGTTTCATGTATGTAAGTTACAGTATTCATACAGGTATGGTATCCATACATTGTATGATGTGTGTGATTCATACAGTGTATTCATACAGTGGTATACATATGGTATTCATACAGTGTATGAATACCAAATGTCAACGAAAGAAACAAAGTTGACTATATAGAGATTTTGGGAAAAAACTGCTCATGAAATGAATTATTCAGATATTTCTTTCCATTTTGTATTTCACATAACATGCTTTAATTACTTCCATCCATTCATGATTTATTCCCAAGTATCTTTTTAAAAAGAATTTAGAAAAGTCTTACTGAGGGAAAATCAACTATTAAATTTCTGTCAAAATATGAGAAATAATTGTCTCCTCTATTCTTTTGATTATAACACTAAATTCATTTCTGATGAGAAGCCTGAGAAACTGTTTTTCTCAGTACAGCCTGATTTTTATTTCATATTTCCTAGTTGGGGTGTGTGTGTGTGTGTGTGTGTGTGTGTGTGTGTGTGTTGCTGCTGTTGTCACTGTTGAACTCTTTGCTGGATTATCCCATCCCAAAGAACTTTCCTCCCTTAATTTTTTATCCTCTCTTCACCTCACAGTGCAACAGCAATTCAGGTCCAACCCCTCTTTGAGACAGAAACTCCTCAGAGCAGTGGGACCAGCACACATTTCTCACATGCAGTCTTCAGTGTCTCCACGGCGTCTAGAATCTCTGTGGTATGCTGCTTTTTGGGCAGACAGGTCTCTCCATGTAGGGATGAAAAATAATTACAGATAGAAGCAGACAATTGGTTTCTTAAAACTTTTGACTTCTTCATGCACTGATTCTGTTCAGTCTAATGACTTAATGCTGAACCATTACATTTCCCAATGCTGCTGAACGTTATTTCATGGAGTTATGTGGTTTTATGTTTCTTCTCTTATTTATGTTTGTTTGGGGAATTTGTGAAATGCTTTTTGATCTGCAATAAGATGAGGGTTTTTTATATTGCAAAATAATGGGACTACATGCTACATGAACTACCTTATCCTCTGTTCATTTTGCCCGTTTTATTATACCCATTGGTAGCCAATAAATATGTCAACATGCTCTCATGTGAAACCTGTCCGACCCGTGAGGCATGACTCCCCATCATTGGATATATCGGAAAACAAATTTATCCCTGAAAAAAAATGAATGATAGCTTAAAGTACTGAAGTCAGCTAGGAAATGGTAGCAACAATTTTCTTAAATGGCCGTATTTGAACAAAGAACACTTTCTCTTCTTGCTTTGGAATTACTAATAAGTCTCAATCTACAAGGAAATCCACACAGTAAATGCTACTAACTGCAAGGTAAAATGGCTGCTATGATCATCTCTTAGAGTTTAAAACCCTGTTCCTTCGGTCTTTTCTCTCTTTAAGTCATGAAAAGCAATGACCAAGTAACATCAGTAGTCTCAAGCAGCAGTATCCAGTAGAGGAGACGCCAGCTCAATATTTAAATTTAAATTTAATTAAAATCATATCAGCCATGTGAAGCTAAGTGGCCACCATATTGGACAGCGTAGGTAGAAACTGTTTCCCTCATCCCAAAAAGCTCAGCTGGAAAGCACTCTCTAAAGCATCATGTATGCACATTTGCCATCATTTTTAGTCTCGGAAAATGTGCTCCTCAGTCAAATTGCTAAATGCCATTTGTCTCAACCTGCACCTGTCCAATTTTATAAGGAATTTTAAGAAATCTCTAGCTTGAGGTAAATAACTAGTGAGTGGCTGCCTTGTGAAACATAAGGGCCACTTTCACGGTTTAAGAATTCCCAAATATCCTTAGAAAAGATCTAAAAATCCCTTTTAGACAATTGTTAGATACTCTTGTCTTTGTTTTTCTGAATTTCAATGAATTTAGGGAGTAAGCGGTAAACTTGTTTTCCTATAAAACATTCAGAAGGACTTTAGATATTACTAAAATCTCAGGTACTAAGAAACTAAAACATCATGCTCCATTCAACTGTGACCATTTCTTAATTGTTCGAGGGTTAGATCCTTTCTTCAACCTGAAAACCACCTCTTAAAGAATATAAAGAATAATTCACCCTCTTTATTAAATACAGAAACCCTTTCTTTCATAGAGGGGGAAGTGGATTTTTTTTTTCAGTCTAGAGTGAAAAGTTGGGGTTGAGGGGGTTAGGTGGGGATTGGTGACTGGGAAGGGGTATATTTTAACTCAGGGACAGTAGAAAGGTAAGAAGGGGAAAAGACTTTCTGATCCTATGGCAAAGCGGCTTGTATGACCCCTAAAGCAAGCCATTTCTCCCAAGGCATATTCTCAGCCATGGTCCTCAGCCACAACTATGCCTTCTTAGAGTGCTAAGACTCACAAACTCGGTGCCTGGGTGGCTCATTTGCTAAGCATCTGCCTTTGGCTCAGGTCATGATCTCAGGACTAGTGGGAAGCCTATTTCTCCTTCTCCCCTTGCCTGCTGTTCCCCCTACTTGTGCTTTCTCTCTCTCTCTCTCTCTCTCTAATAAATAAATACAATCTTTAAGAAAAATTTAAGACTCACAAAGCAACAACCCTTGCAAACTGTAGGCAGGGGATTATTAACCCCTAGTCACAATAGTCGGATACTTAAGTGAAAACAGCACCCATGCACGGCAGCTAATGCCATCAAAGGGCATGTGTCACGTCAAAGATTAAGGGATGGCCGTACTCAGGACTATGCACAGTAGTACAGCTTGGACTGTGCACACACCTTCAGAGAGGCTCTCGCTCTTCAGCTCTGCTTCCCCGGGAATATACTGAATATGGTCCTTAAGGGGAAACTGACATTTAAAGAAGCTGATTTTCAAGATGAGGCAATTTTGATCTTGACTTGGACGGTTCGTTAATACTTGTGTTTTGTCATGCTGATTTGTGAGAGTATTTTCCCGCCTGGTAACCTTAACAACTTAACTTTTCTGTAGGGCTGTGGGATGTAGTGGGATCACACATGTTTGGGTCAAAATCTCGATGCCTGTCATGTACTGATTTGATGATCTTGGGTAAACCTCAGCCTGTCTGAAACTCAGCTTCCCTTCTGGAAAAGGTGAGCTCTTTGACCTCAAAAGAGGTCTACGAGGACTAAACGAAATTACGTATGTATGAAATTGCAACACGTACAATTTGTACTAAGCTAATTTCTTCAGTTATTTGCCCAATGCTTTAAAGTTCTTTGTGGATAGTGTTCCTCCTTCCTGTAGCACTGCGATTTTTAATCACTTACCATGTATGCAGTACTGGCTAAGTCATTTACAAATACTAGGTTCATTTATTACATACATTTTTAGGTGAGGAAACTGAGGCAAAGCGAGATTAAGTAACACGCCTGCAGGGAACTTGCCCAGAGTTGAAACCAGGAATCTGAACCCAACTTTTTAATTCCAAAAACGGGGATTATTCAACTTCCCAATAGGTGGAAACACAGTATTTAGTTTAGCAGATGTGCAAAGAAAATCACAGGAAAGAGATCACTTAACCCCCTTATTGGTAGAATACAATTAACATTCACTTCTGATCAGATCAAGATTGCTGCTGTAGAGGCTGGGGGCATGGAGGACGTCTTATCCACAATTATTTCTCCATCAATTAGCACAGTGTCTTTGGGGAATATAATCGGCTTTTATTAAATGTCTCTTAAATTGACATGAAAACATTTTCAACCACTTCTGAAGGATGGTTCATGAAACACATGGATATGTGTAATGTCTTATTCTTCCAAAATAAAAAATTTTCTCTGAGGATTATTTTCAAAATTAAATGTGGAATCATGAAGGATGTAGGTATCCCCACTCTCTGAAAGTTTGCATTCGCCTCTTCGCTTCTACGAAAGACCTACATCAATCCAGTAGTGGATTTTTTTCCCTAAAAGCAAAAATCTTTTCTGGATTTCTTTTGGTTGGCAGTTACTGATGGGGGTCTTTCCTGAAAGTAAAGTGTTGTAATGCAGAAAGGAGAAACCTATATATATATATACACACATACAAAAAAACAACATGTATGCACAATTTCTGTCAGATGGTCATGCATTTTAACTTTTTAAGTAAAGATTTTATTTATTTATTTGAGAGAGAGAGAGAACATGAGGGGAGTTGCTGCAGAAGGAGAGGCAGAAGCAGATTCCCCTCCCCCTGAGCAGGGAGCCTGACCTGAGCTGGGGCTCCATCCCAGGACCCTGAGATCATGATTTGAGCCAAAGTCAGAAGCTTACCCCACTGAGACGCCCAGGTGCCCCACATTTTAACTTTTTAACAAATACTCACAGAAACAGAATAATTTTCACTGTGGTTAACAGCACACAAATTTAAACATTTTTTTTTAATTTCAGTTTCTTATTTGTTTCCATATCAGAAATTTCTTTCTTTTATTTCCTTAAAGAGTATGGAGTTGGAGGTAAATCAAGAACAGAATTAAAACTTGGCCACCACATGCCAGAATGGTCTGCAACATGAAGACTCAAAGGAGATGAAAAACTCAAGCTTATTAAGATTATTACCATTCTCGTCGTCTCCTTCTTCTTTGGTGTGCGTGTGTATGTGTGCGTGTGTGTGTATGTGTGTCTAAATCTGTGCCTCCCAGCCTTTCTTCACTGAGCAAAAGATTGTAATCACTGCTAAAGTCTCAGGTTTTTGCTTCTCTGCACAAAAATGAAATCAGTGGTGTGTAGCTGAATGCATTCCAGATAGCAATAGCATATCATTAGCATATCAGTGACAGCAACACAAAATATACTAAAACAAAAACACTGCATACAAATGGAGACGTGTAAGAGTTTTCTACAAAAGAGAGACTGTTTTTGTTGTTGCTTTTGGAATGGGTCCTTACATTATAGTATGACAGAGCCAAAGCTTGCGAAACCTGGAAATCCTAGGAAATAGAAGAGAGAACCGGGTCTGACCAAAGCTAACATTTGTCCCTGTTAAGCATTTTCTAAGGAACCCCCAGTGAAACCCGCAGAGTTTGCTTCAAAATCAAGTACCTGGTGCAATCCAGCCTATAAGGTGGAGTTTTTTCAGTCTATTTTTACTCCCTATCTGCCCATGAACTAAGATATAAGAAAATTATTTTAACCAGGCATATTAGGATAGGCTTATACTGAAAATAGTGTAAATACATATACATATATAATGCATATCAATATATATATTATTAATAATATATGCTTAAACAGTATATATATACTCAAACACAATACGAATTTATTTCTCGTTCCCTAATAGCCCAAGACACCCATGTTCTATACCAACAGAGAATTGTCCTCCATATGGTGATTCACTTAAAATAATCTTTTGTTCTTGTGGTACCTCTATCTCCTCGAGTCTTGTCATCATCTACATTGGGTAGACTGAAGGGAAAAGAGAATGGAGGAACCCATCAGGGAGGTTTCATGAGTCTTGCCACTAGGAGACGCCACTCATAGTCCATTGGTTAGTTGAAGATAAATGCCCACATCTAAAGTCAAGGAAGGCTGGGAAATGGAATCCGGTCATGTGTCCGGGAAGAAGAGGAAAGGGATTTTGTTGAGCAGCTAGCACTCTCCACTATATGCGGAGTCTCTATGTCACCTCTGGCATCAATTATCACAATTCTCTTCTAACATTTTCTTTAGCAGAGGAAGTTCCTCTTTTCTCAATGAAAGAGCGCTGAAAAAAGAAATGTGACTCATGCTATCTCCTACTCCTCTAGAACAATAGTAAGTAACTCAGCTCTGGTTTGATCTCTATGGAGCCCTCTCTAGAAGAATTTTAAATGTTATAATTTCATTGATTTTAAAATCTCATTTTATACAGGATTTCTCTAAGAATTAACATCAAAGAAGAGATTGGGATCTGTTTTTGAAAATATGATTCATTTATCTGTAAGTCTGACAAATAAACAGCTAAGAAAATACTGATCATGTCATATGAAAGGCATAAAAAAAAAAAAGCCTTTTTCCAAAGGGCCTACATAGTTCATGTCAAACCTTTAACCTGAAACTAGATACGTCTTGAAAAATTAGCAGTATTTTCTAGGTGTGAGCATGACCCATTTTAATCAGCATTTGGAAGAAATTTTTATGAAGTCAGAATGTTTTGTGCTAGTACATTCCCCTTTAGTTAATTAGACTTTATTTCTGAACCTATGACGCGTGCTCTAAAAATTCTAAACTATTCATAAAATATATTTGAAGAACAGATTGAGGTTTCATTATTTATAACTCAGTCAAGATACCAAACTGCCTAGATTGGGAACCTGCTGATACAGTAGCTTTTCTTTCCCACTCTTCAAATTGTTGCTACTCAAGTTTCTAATTTATGTGCAAATTGAATTTGCCTAATGCATATGGTAAGCTCTTTTTTCTTTCTTTCTTTTTTTTTTTTTTTTATTCCGGCAGTTTCCTAATACAGTGAGGTTTAAAGCACTTTCTTCTGCATCTTATAAAAAGACATTTGTACCAAAGAGATTTTGTTTTCTTTGTTTTTCATGTTACTCTTCATACACCCCACCCAGAGACTGAGTGATTTTTCTATCATGAACTAAATATTCATCAGGAAAGCAAAGTCTCCTATGCCCCGACCAGATTTAACTGAGCTAAGAAACAAATGCAGAACTGCTTTTTGTGGCAAGTGTGACAAGCATAAAAGTCAAGACATCAAGATTCTGTTTTCAGGATTAGTTCTAACCTCTAACCTCAGTCTGATGACGTGTCACTGAGTCCATTTACATACATTCTTGAAAAGGAATACATCATATCTTTAGGGTGAATGCTCTTAATTTCATTGCACCTTCACTCTACCAGACACTATCTGAAGAATAAGAATCAAAGACAAATAAAATGCTCTTTGTTCTAGGAGACTGCACAGTCTAGCCAATAAGACGGCCACGTAAACAAATCACTCCTATACCAATGGTTAAGAATCATTTCAGTGGCCCCCAGTGTTCCAGAAATCCTTTCAAATACTATAGTTATTGATGGGATATTTGACAAGATTAAAGAATTCAAAACATCAGAAATAATTTCCCAAGTGTCACTACTACTGAAAAAAACTTTTGTCGGACTATAGGCAATATCTGATTCCCTGTCTATTTGCTTGGTAACTACAGCATTCTGTTGCTATTTAAATAGACTGCCCTGACCATATTCTTTTACATATTCACTAGAAAACGTTAGCATACATTCCAGTAAACATGGAAGTCTCTTATGGGACTGAGCCACTTACCTACCAAAAAACAAACAAACAAAAAAAAAACAAAAAAAAACACGTGCCTTGCATGGTGATGAGCACGACAAATACATTTTCATGTTTGAGCTATTGTAAATTTGAGGGTCTGTTTGCCAACACTGCCCAACCCACCCGAACTAGGACAACACTTATAAGCCCTTATCCCTGCATTTTTGCTACTTTATTCATCTTCGCTCAAGCAAACACTAAGGGATCATATGACAGAGATAAATAATATGCACAAAACAGGTCTCTACCTAATCACTGAAAACCTTCCTCAATGAAACAGCCACATACTTCTTCCTTGCATCATCTCGACCATAACCCCCTCATCTACAATCATGTTCATCTGAGGTCCCTGACCCTGTGAAACAGGTTGGTACACACTGTTTGCTGATCAATACAGATCCAGCCCCCTCGACCCTGAGTTCCTCCAGAAAAATAGGACAACCAGAAGTACAGCATCTCACTCTTGACCTGAGAGTCTCTGTCTTCCCCACTGTCCTTCAGGGCAACCCTGTGTGGGCTTGAATGTCACAATAGTCCACATGGGGCAGCAACATCTTTAAAGTAGGCTTTTTTTTTTTTTTCTTCATCTTCAGTGAACTTTTTGTAGAAAACCACCCAGAGAGGCATAAGATTTATTTGAGGAAGAGGAGACAGTGCAGCTTAAGTGGATGCAATGGGTCCGAGCCATTTACTCTGCCAGTTTACTTGTACTGTGGGGTCCTGTCTGAGCTGCTGATATGGAACCATAGGCCAGGGAGATGTGCGAGCCTGGAAGCAGATTTACCATATTGGACCAGAGCGATTCTCAAAAAGAAGTTGGTTACCTTTCTTGGAATAGACATCCCCAAATAAGGGGATGTCTATTTCGTTGACTACTCACAATTCTTCTGAGCTTATCTCTATCCATCTGCTCACTGAATGCCTTATTCTCTGCCAAATATATTTTACAATATTACTGTGATGAATAATCTTATAGTAAAAGAAGTGAGGGAATGGGAATATACTGATAGATTTCACTACATTAACATGTACCTCATTGTCCAGAGCAGTTGGCTTTAAAGAACAGTGAAATGGCCAGTTGGGGATAACATTTTCTGAAGCTAGGCTAAATAAATAAATTTATTTATTCTACATAGAGTTCTCAGATTAAACACAGAACACGCAGTTAAATTTGCATTTCAGGTAACGAATAAATTGTTTTAGTGGAGTATATCTCAAATGTTGCATGGGACTTACTCACACTAAAAATGTATTCTTTGTTTATGTGAAATTCAGATTGAATTGGTTATCCTCTATTTTTATTTGCTAAATCTGGCCAACTGGGTTGCACAAGATGCGATTCACGTTCTGAGACACACACAACAAAGTATACCACCATCTTCTTACATGACCAGTATGCATTAAACCAATGACCAAGAGATGGAAGTAGAGCACTGATTACATGAAATAATATACTAGAAAACAAGTGGCTTCATATTTCTACTTTGCTGTAGCTAGTTTAGGAGTCATAGTTATCAATGAAGGGAATGTTTCTACTAGAATGTATAATAATAGTAACACTGCAAGGTAGTTTTTCCACTGAACTGAACACTGAGGCTTCTCATGCCAACAAATCAACAAGCAAAGAGCTGGACAGCTAGATTTCCTGGTGCTCTGGTTCTGTAATAGTATGTAACAGCCTACGCCCAAATCAGCGACTTCAAGAAATAATGACATTTAGTTTGCTCAAAAACCTTCAGTTGGGGGCACCTGGGTGGATCAGTGGGTTAAGCCTCTGCCTTCGGCTCGGGTCATGGTCTCAGGGTCCTGGGATCGAGCCCCGCATCAGGCTCTCTGCTCAGTGGGGAGCCTGTTTCCCGCTCTCTCTGCCTGCCTCTCTTGTGATCTCTCTCTCTGTCAAATAAATAAAATCTTAAAAAAAAAAAAACCTTCAGTTGGGGGGCGCCTGTGGCTCAGTCATTAAGCGTCTGCCTTCAGCTCGGGTCATGATCCCAGAGTCCTGGGATAGAGCCCTGCATCAGGCTCCTTGCTCTATGGGAAGCCTGCTTCTCCCTCTCCCACTCCACCTGCTTGTGTTCCCTCTCTCGCTGTCTCTCTCTGGGTCAAATAAATAAATAAATAAAATCTTTAAAACAAAAACAAAAAACTTCAGTTGGGGTGCCTAGGTGGCAGAGTAGGTTGAACAGCTGACTCTGGTTTCTGCTCAAGTCATGATCGCAAGGTCCTGAAATGGAGCCCTGCGATGGGTTCTGCAATCATGTGGAATCTGCTTGACAAGTCTTTCCCTCTGCCTCTTCTTCTGTTTCTTCCACTCGTTCTCTCTTCCTCTCTCTCTCAAGTAAATAAATAAATCTTTAAAAAAAAAAATCTTCAACTCATCAGGCTTAGGATAACATTTTATCTCTGCTCCACTCAGTTAGCTAAAATGGCTCAGAGGCTGGGGGCCGGAATCAACCAGAAAGCTCAATCACTTACATGTCTGGTGGGTAAAACTGGGTTTAGTCTGGTACGTCAGATGGGTCTGAGATTGGAAGATCTATATATGCCCTTTCCATGTTGTGATGTCTATATTATTAGGGGGCTTCTGTCTGTTTGAAGTACCAAATTAAATATTTTTCAGGTTCTATCAAAGGATTTTAAACTCATGCCCCAGGCTTAATCTTTAGACTATATTCCTGACAGGAACCTAGATCTCATACCTACCAGAAGCTATTTCTTTTAATTTAGTGTGGTTTTCCATCTGGAAAGACTGAGAATAAAAAAAAAAACCAGCTTTGCTTTTATTTTTTAAATAAAGCAGATCTGGATCCTTAACATTTCTTTCTTCAGCTAATCTCTTTCTTCTAACATTTTACTGCAGACAGCTAGAAAAAGCCGGGAAATACCTTCAATACTATGCCTGAAATTCTCCTCAGCTACTTCATTCAGTTCATTGCGTGTAGTTTCTATTTTCCACGTTACCACAGCAATCATGTTGCTAAACTTTCCACCAACACAGAGCAAGAGCCTCCTTTTTTCTGGCTTATAATGATATTTTCTTCCCTTTCTGGTAAGCCTCGGTCATAGTCCCTTCTTGAGCCATCAGTCTTCTGCTGACAATATCCTCAAGCTGTTTATTCATTTTTTAAATTTTTTTAAATATTTTTATTAACATATAATGTATTATTTGCCCCAGGGGTACAGGTCTGTGAATCGTCAGGCTTACACACTTCACAGCACTCACCATAGCACATACCCTCCCCAATGTCCATAACCCAACCACACTATCGCTATCCCCCTCCCTTGGGCAACAGTCAGTTTGTTTTGTGAGATTAAGAGTCTCTCAAGGTGTTTATTCTTTCACCTGTCCTGTCCTCTTGTTCCTTGACGATCCTGTTTGTAATCCAATTCTGAGATCGCTGCAACATATTTTAAGTTTATGTTATGGCATAAATTACTTCTTCTAAGTAACAAAACATGTCTTCTATTACTGAGTAATAAACCATCTCAAAATTTAGTAGTACAAAATGACAATAATTTGTTTTGTTTACAAATCTGAAATTTGTGGTGGCTGGGTGCTAGGTTGGTTAAGTGTCTGCCTCAGGTTCCTGGAATGGAGCCCCACATTGTACTCCCCATGGCAAGTCCCTGTTCAATGGGGAGTCTCCTTCTCTTTCTCCCTCTCCCCTCCCCCCTGCTTGTGGGCTCTCTCTATCTTGGATAAATAATAAAATCGTTTTTTAAAAAAATGAGACATCTGTCTCTGCCTTATTAGGCATCAGTTAGTGTGGCTCAAAATCTGATGACTGAAAGTCAGATGGAAATGTGTCACCTTGTTTGACTTGCATGTCATTCCTGCAACATTATAGTCACAAAAAGGAGTCAATGAAGCCAGCCCATTTTCAAGGAGTGAAGAATTATAATCCATCATTTAAAGGAAGAAGTTGCAGACATTTTTAAACCACTATGGATGGGAAGACTGTTCTGATTATCAAGGAAAAATCTAGTAGTTGCTACATAAATCTTTTAGGTGTATATTATACATTCATAACAAGAAAGGAAATTAAATGAAGCTTACTACAATTCAGTAGTGATGAAACCTATAACTGTAAAGACACTTCCAGAATGAATAGCTAGCGAAAATCATCAGGTAAAGAATATAAACCAGCTGATGCAGTGACTGAAGGCAAAGAAAACATGGAGAGGAGGAATGAAGTTTGAAATACTATCTAAGGTCCCATGACTAGTTACAGAATGAGAATGGCAATAACTTCTTATAAATATATACATATGTATTTAAATTTTTCCTCTCCTTCCCTTCTCCCTTTCCCACACCCACAAGGTGTGTAGGAGCTGGTTATCTTTACAATTTAGTCTTTAGGCCACAGGATATTAAGAAGTAATTTGAGTAATTTTAATTGAACAAAAAGAGTTAATGTATTTACCAATACACTCCTTTTGAAAAGATCAATAGCATTGGTATATCTCTAGCCCCACAGACAAAGGGAAAAAAGAGAGAAGACACAAATTATTATCACAAATGAAAAAGGAGCCATCACTACTGATTCCTTAGACATTGAAAGGATAATAAAGGAATATTATCAATAACTCTGTGTCCCACAAATTCAATAACTTAAATGAAATTGACATGTTCCTTGAAGGACAAAATCAATAAAAGCTTACACAAGGATAAATAGATACTCTGAATAGATCTATATCTATTAAAGAGTTGAATCAGCAATTAATAATCTTCCAAGACAGAAGGCACCAGGCACAGATGGTTTCACTGGTGAATTCAAACATTTAAAGAAGACACAGTAACAATTCTCTACAGACTCTTCCAGAAAGCAAAAGCAGAGAGGACACTCTTAACTCATTTTATGAGACCTGAACTACTCTAATATTAAAATCAAACAAAGAAAATACAAAGAAGGAAAATTACAAATATCTCTTATGACATTACATACATATATATATGCAGAAATTCTTTAAAAGATAGCAGGCTGAATTCAACAATATGAAAAAAAAAAAATTAGATACCATGACCAAGTCCAGGTGTGCAACACTGGTTCCACATTCAAAAACTCAGTTGATGTAATTCATTACAAAATTCTAAAGAAGAAAAAGCACAAGATAATTATCAATAGATGCAGAAGAAGAATTTGGCAAAGTGCAATAGTAATTCATGATATAATTTCTTAGCCAACTAGAAAAAAGGGGTGTGTTCTCAACATTCCTATTCAACATCATACTGGAAATCTTTGCTAATTCAATCAGAGAACAGAAATTAAAAATGAAAAACAAGGTATACAAATTGAGATGGGAGAAACATCTTTGCTTGCAGATGATTTTATTGCCTATGCAGAAAATCCTAAAAACTCAACAACAAAAAAATGGTTGGAACTAATAAGCAATTATTGCAAGGTTTCAGAATACAAGGTTAATATACACAAGGCAATGATTTCTTGTATATTCTATATACCAGCAATGGACAACTGGAATTAAATGGAATTTGGAATTAAAACATAACAGCATTTACATTAGCACCACCAAAAATTAAATACCTACATATAAATCTAAAAATTATGAACCATATCTATAGAAAAAAAATTACAAAATTCTGAGAAAAAAAATCAAAGAGGATCTAAATAAATCAATATTCCATGTTCATGGATAAGAAGATCCAAGTTTATTGAATGTGAATTATTCTCAATTGATCTACAGATTCAATGCAATCACAATAAAAATCTCCCATACAGATATTTTACTGATATTGACAAACTAATTCTAAAGTTCACATGGAAAGATAAAAGAGCCAGAATTACCAACACAACTCTGAAAAAAGAAAAATTGGAGAACTGACTCTACCTTACTATAAAGTTGCAGTGACTAAGACAGTGTGGTACTGGTGAAAGAATAGATAAACATTTTAATGGAACAGAATAGAGAGACCAGAAGTAGACCCATTCAGTTACTGTCAATATTTCTCTGACAAAAGAGCAAAGGCTTTTCAAAGGAGAAAGGATGGTCTTTTCTGCCAATAGTGCTGGAGCAACTGAACATCCATACGCACACACACAAAAAAAGGAATCTAAATACAGACGTTAACCTCTCTCATAAAAATTAACTCAAAATGGATCACAGATCTAAATGTAAAATTCAAAACTATAAAATGTTTAGAAGTTAGAAAAGAAATTCTAGGTTTGACAATGACATCTTATTTTATTTTTTTAAAGACTTTATTTATTTATTTGACAGACAGAGATCACAAGTAGGCAAAGAGGCAGGCAAAGAGAGAGAAGAGGAAGCAGGCTCCCCGCTGAGCAGAGAGCCCGATGCGGGGCTTGATCCCAGGACCCTGAGATCATGACCTGAGTCAAAGGCAGAGGCTTTAACCCACTGAACCATCCAGGTGCCCCTGACAATGACATTTTAAATACAACACTGAAAACATTGGGCATGAAAGAAAAAATTGATAAATTGAACTTTGCTCTAGTTAACAACATCTGTGCTACCAATGGCTCTGTTTAGAAAATGAAAAGACAAGCCACAGACTGGAAAAAATCTTTAGAAAACATGTACTTGATAAATGAGTTAAAATCAAACTATACCCCCCCAAAAGCACCCTCTTAAAACTCAACTATAAGAAAAGGGGCAAAATATATGAACATAAACCTCACCAAAGAAAATATATGGATGACAAATAAGCATATGGAAATTAGTTCAACATCCTATATCATCAAGGCAGTGCAAATTAAACCCCAATGAGACACACTACATAGATACCTGGGATGTGTTTAATCAGCTATGTTAGGACAAGTAGACACAGAAGTGACTTCAGTGAAGGAAGAAGTTTCTATACTCACAGATTCCTAAAAACAGGAGGCACAGGACACCACAAAGGGGCATATGGGGGATGTTGTTAGTCAGGAGGCAGAGAAAGAGAAAAACATCGTCAACAGCCTTTATTGCGTTTTCACAGGAAGAAATTAGTGTGGTAGATAAGCAGGTGTAGACTTGGCTAGTTTCAACAATTTCAGCAGGCTTGTGGTGTAAAGGTTGTCATGGGTTGTCTGGTAGCTGGCCCTAGGTTGATTAGATGAGGAGAATATGGACTTGTCATGTGAAAGTTTTATAAAGTTGGTGGTTGGGGTTATGGGTTCTGAATTGGTTGGTTTGCATGTGAACAATGTGATCACAAGGGAATCATTTACTATGTCTACTAGTGGGCTAGTCCTGGGAGAAGTCTCTCACTGTCAGGAAGGCCTCGAGATGGTAAAGTGTTATAAAGTACAGAAGATAAGAAACATGGTTAATACAAAACACCTATCAGAATAGCTAAAATCCAAAGATACTGACTTGAAAGGCAGGAGACAAAGCGGAGCAGCAGGAACACTCTGTCAGTGTCCGTGGGAATGCAAAATCCTACACCCACTTTGGAAAATAGTGTGGCCGCCCTTACAAAATCAGCCATAGGTTGGCTTTATGAACCAGCATCTGCACTCCTAAATATTTATCCAAATCAGCTGAAAGTTTATAACCTTACAAAACTTTACATGAATGTTGATAATCAACATCCAAAACTGCCAAAACTCAGAGCAACCAAAATGTCCTTCAAGGGATAAATGGATAAACAAAAGATGGTACATCCAGAAAATGGAATATTATTCAGTGATAAAAATAAATGAGCCATCAAGCCACAAAAATACAGGGGACCTGGGACACCTAGGTGACTCAGATGGTTAAGCATCTGCCTTCAGCTCAGGTCATGATCCCAAAGTCCTGAGATCAAGTCCCATGTCCAGCTCCCTGTTCAACAGGGGAGCCTGCTTCTCTCCCTCTGCTTGTTCTCTCTCTCTCTTTGACAAATAAATAAATAAAATCTTCATTAAAAAAGGAGGGGACACTTAAATGCATATAGTTCAGTGAAAGAGCTAATCTGACAAAACAACATATGGTTTGATTCCAGCAATATGACATTTTGAAAAGGCCAAAATATGGAGATGGTAAAAAGACCAGTGGTTGCCTGGGATTCAGTGGTGGGGAGGGCGGGAGGGATAAATAGGAGAAGCACATGGCATTTTTAGGGCAGGGAAGCTATTCTGTATACTACTATAATGGCAGACACATGAGATAATTCGCTTGTCAGAATGCATAGAATTTTACATCACAATGAGTGAACCCTAATGTAAACTGTAGATTTTAGTTAATAGTAATTCATCAATATTACTTCATCAACTGTAACAAATGCACCATAACAAAGCAAGATGTTAATAATAGGAGAGACTATGTTGGCAGAGATGGGATATATAGGAACTATTCCCAGCATTATTTTTCCATAAAGCTGAAACTACTTGAAAAGGCAAGCATAACCTACAAGAAGATAATTACCTTTCATTAACTGACAAAAGATGAATATCTAAAAAATTTAGAAAATGTAAAAAGTTAATTAAAAAAACACATTTTTTAAAGGGAGGGGAGATGAACAGAAATTCCACAGAAAAGAAATAAAATGGCTGTATTGAACTCAACAGCAATACTTAAAAACAACAATAAAATTGACATGTTCTCATTGACCAAAATTTAAAAGTTGGGACAATTTCAAGTGGTGGTGAGACTGTAGAGCATGACGAACCCTTGGCCCCAGCGTTTGGGTGTGTGGATTGGAACATTTGCTGTGGCAATATCTAGTTGGTTAGATTTTGAACAAATCATGTAATATAGCTGTTGCATCTGAAGAATACATTGTAGAGAAAGTCTGATACATGCACAAAATGAAACAGAGACAAAAATATTCATTACAACTTACCTGGTATTATTAAAAAGTGGATTAGGCCGCTGCCTTCGGCTCAGGTCATGATCTCAGGGTCCTGGGATCGAGCCCCGCATCGGGCTTTCTGCTCCGCAGGGAGCCTGCTTCCTCCTCTCTCTCTGTCTGCCTCTCTGCCTACTTGTAATCTCTCTCTCTGTCAAATAAATAAATAAAATCTTTAAAAAAATATATATATATATATATAAGTAACTTAAGAAAAGAATAACTGGGACACCTGAGTGGCTCAGTGGGTTAAGCCTCTGCCTAAGCTCAGGTCATGATCTCAGGGTCCTGGGATCAAGCCCCGTGTCAGGCTCTCTGCCCAGCAGGGAGCCTGCTTCCCCCTTTCTCTCTGCCTGCCTCTCTGCCTACTTGTGATCTCTCTCTCTGTGTCAAATAAATAAATAAAATCTTTAAAAAAAGAATAACTAATAAAAAAATGAAATAATACATAGTATTTAATATGAATAACCTCCAGCTATCTGTGTTAATAGAAATAAACTCCTAATAAATGATGGAATATTATGCAGCCATCAGAAAAGATAAATACCCTACTTTTTCATCAACATAGATGGGACTGGAGGACATTATGCTAAGTGAAATAAGTCAAGTAGAGAAAGTCAATTATCATAGGATCTCACCTCTTTGTGGAACATAAGGAATAGCATGTAGGACATTAGGAGAAGGAAGAGAAAAATGAAGAGTTGGAAATCAGAGCCGGAGATGAACCATGAGAGACTATGGAGTATGGGAAACAAACTGAGGGTTTTAGAGGGGAGGGGTGTAGGGGGATGGGTGAGCCTGGGGATGGGTGTTAGGGAAGGCACGTATTGCATGGAGCACTGGATTTTACACGCAAACAATGAAGCATGGAACACTACGTCGAAAACTAATGATGTACTATATGCTGACTAACATAAACATTAAAAAAAAAGGAATAAAGAAGACATTAAAAAAAAATAAACTCCCAGAACAATATTGAGTAAAGAGAGCAGAATTATATGTAGAGTGTCATGTTAGAAAACATGAGAAGTTTTTATTTAGGATGCATACATATGTGGAAATAGAATTAATCATGAATGGAAATAATCAACACTGAGTTTTGTGGAAGTGATTACCTCAGCGAAGAAAGAGAAAAAAGATTGGAGAAGGTGATACAAAGAGCTTCCCCTATATCTGCAATGTTTTATGTCTTTTTTTTTTTTTTAAAGATTTATTTATTTGACAGAGAGAAATCACAAGAGAGGCAGGCAGAGAGAGAGGAAGGGAAGCAGGCTCTCCGCTGAGCAGGGAGCCCGATGCAGGACTCGATCCCAGGACCCTGAGATCATGACCTGAGCCGAAGGCAGAGGCTTTAACCCACTGAGCCACACAGGCGCCCCTGCAATGTTTTATGTCTTTAAACAATTCTGAAACAAATATTGGCAAAATGTCAAGATTTTATTTAAAGTTGGGTAGAGGCGCATGACTGTTCTCTTTGCTGCCATACTCTTCGGTATAGTTGAAGGACTTAACTTTAATTAGTAAAACAATGTGTATATGATAAACCAGCTCCATATTTATCTTGAAGATAAGAAAAAGAAACTGAATGAAAGATGTTGGTTGAGACAATGACCTTTAGGAACTAACCCATCATAATATAATGAGTTCAGGGGATTCAGCTCAAAAGACAGTGATGGGACTTAGGCTGTCATGAATATACCGGGGAGAGAATGATGCCTAAAATTAGCAGCAGTGACAGGGTCAGAAGACCTTCTACCTTAACTATTCCCAGCAAGGAAAGCTGTCCCAAATTACCACTGGTGATGGTCTGCTGGGAATGGGAGAGTTCCCTCTATCAGGACTCCCCTTGTTCTCAGTAAACACTATCAGCTGAGCTGTCATTATTAACAAAGCCCAAAAGGAGACTGAAAGCTTTGTTTCACTCTTTGCCCATCCCTCCAACATTGTTGGATGTACCTATTCAGTTGTTTTAAAAAAAACTGAAAAACAAAAAACCATCGCCTTACACAGCTGCACTGTGCTGATATGTAAGTTGATGGCGTTGGCTGTAATTATGAGGGGGGTAGCATGGCTGTTTTGTGATGTGAAAAGTTTCTGTGCATACAGATTGACTGGAGAAGCAAACGAAACAAACACGCAGCAGAGCTGAGGGTATAGAGAGATATTCTGGAACTTTCTGGGATTTTCTGGTGTGGGTTTGGTTTTTCTCTAAAGAAATAACTCACATCTAAAAGTAAAGAAAAATAAGAGAGAGAGAATACAAATAAACATGTGACTTTTTTTTAAACGATATTTCATTATTTCAGTAGATGAAGATCAAATAGAACTAGAAAATAAGGAGAAGAATAAAAATTAGCAGCAATAGCAGGGTTCCCATTGGGCCAACATGAAGATCAACTAGTGAGAACTCCTGGAAATGTACTAAGACAGGATGCTAGAAAACTGAGCTCGAGACTTCACTCTGGCATAAATTACCACTTCCATGGAATTCAGTCATCTCATCTATAAAATGAAGGTTCGGGGTAGATCAATGGTTCTCAAATGTGGTTCTTAGGCCACCTGTCAGAACCATGTAGAGGTAGCCATGACAAATTTAGGTTCCCAGACCACACCACAGACCTACAGGGTTAGCATACATTGGCTGGGGTAACAAGATACATTTTTACAACTTCTCCAAGAAATTGTATATGCAATTTGGAAGCCGGCATAGAGTGTATCAGATCTTAAAAGCCTCTTCCTATGCTAATCATTGATGATTTAATGTGATTCCATTTGACTATGTCTAGATTTTATGACATGTTCAGCATTCCATGAGAGAATTCATGTGTTTGTTTTCTTAAGTTGGTGTACTTTTCCAAAGAGTGCAGTTGATGAACTACCTTTTGAATAAAATTGTCTATAATTTGTATAAAAACTGCTCTCTCTAGCAATCTTTGTTGACGTTGATGACAAAGATGGTAATAAACAGAATGGCTATTACTTAACACTCTGAAGCATAATAATTTAATTATTTTCAGTGAAACATGATGGGCTATTTAGAAAGGGAAAGGAAGATCTTTTATAGGAAATACCCAGGACTAGCTTCCTTAGTTTTTATTCCCTTATATACTCATCTGAAATATTTCACTGTGTTTATTCTAATTGTTCCCTATAAATTTGTTTCTACTCCTTGTCTTTTTAAAAATTGAAATACAGTTGATGTATATTATTTTACTAGTTTCAGATGTACCACCTACACAATGCTCAGCACCGTAAGTCTAGTTACCATCTGGCACATACAACAGCATTAAAATATTATTGACTATATTCCCTATGCTGTACTTTTCATCCATGTCACTTACTTATCTTATAACTCGAGGTTTCTACCTCTTAATCCCCTTCACCTGTTTCAATCATCTCCCAACCTCTTCCCCCGACAAGTACCAGTTTGTTCTCTGTATTTATGAGTCATTTTTATTTTTTGTGTTCATTTTTTTTTTTTTTAGATTTATTTATTTGACAGATAGAGATTACAAGTAGGCAGAGAGGCAGGCAGAGAGCCCGATGCGGGGCTCGATCCCAGCACCCCGGGATCATGACCTGAGCTGAAGGCAGAGGCTTTAACCCGCTGAGCCACCCAGGCGCCCCTTTTGTGTTCATTTTTAATCAAATATGTGCCAAATCTCCTAATTGTTAGGAGTTTTGCTTTATACATGGGACACTAAGATTTTAAAAAATATACAGTTACTCTCCTCAAAGAAGTCACAGGTTGGCAGTAAATTGACAATAGCCACTACCATATTGTGGTGGAAGTATTAAAACAGTTATGATAAAGTAATTTAGCACCACAGAAAAAGAAGCAACTTATCCTAATCTGAGAAAGTCAAGGAAGATTTCACCAAAGTCATATTAGATCTGGATCTTAGAAGTTGTGTCATACAAGAGAGGAAATGCGAGCAGAGAAGGCCATTGGGAAATGTGGAGAAAATGCCAGGAAGAGGGCAAGTCTCAGCAAAAACATAAAAATTTAAAATGGTACCATGTGCTTAGGAGATGATCCATTACTCTTTGTTTTAGGGAAAAAGATGAACATGAGTTTGCAAAATGAGTTTGGGCTCAAATTAAGAAGGTATTGAGTACCATGCTAAGATTTAAGATAATTTTTAATTCAGTGTGATATCGTGCTTTTGATCTCCATTTTGAAAAATTTCTCTAGAACAAATATGAGAAGTAGAGAACTAGGTAGAAACCAGTAGGTAATAGATCTGTTAAGAGACTGGTATAGTTATCCAGGTGAGTATCTGCATTAGCAAAACTACAGGAATGGAAACCAGGGAAAAGACTGGAAAGTTACTTCAGCAGCAGAATTCCAGAGGGTTCGTATGTGATCAGATATGTGGGAAGAAAGGGCCCAAAGGAAATATCAAAGATGTTTTTGTGGTTTCCAGATGTGGTGGCTGGAGGTGTGATTAACAGAGACAGACGAACAAAGGAGTAGGAGCAGAGTGGGCTGGATGAGCTTGATATTTGACGTATGAGTCTGAAGTGCTTTCATTAGTCCAGAGATTTGGACCTCATGAAAATATGGACCTGGGCATGTAGATTTGGAAGATAGAAGAATCAAGCTAATGGTTCAAGTCACCCGAATTCCAAGATGACTGAGAGGGAAGTCAGAATGGTATTATAAGACAGTTACAGATAGAAACTGGAGAACGTCTACATCTAACTACTCTTGCAGACATCAAGAGAGATTACCTGTGACAGAATGAGAGGGGAGAATGCATGCAGCTAGTCACGGTGACAAAAGAAAGTGCCAAAGTTCTAGAAAGGCACAGAATACTTCAACTCCCAGGTCTTAAAGCCACAATCAAATACTGTGTAACGTTTCTTTCTTCATATTGTATCACACCAGATGTATAATATGCTAACAAGGTTTTATAATAAGTATATAAAGTGCATTTAACATAACACACCGATATTATTAAAGTAAAGAAAGAAAGGCAGGTGACAATTGGAGTACATGCAATGTAGAAACAGGTGAGTCATTATTTTCTTCGGACCACTTATTGAAGCTTTTATAAGCTTTCCATAAGTTGAGGTTAAGAATTATTCATGATAAACTGAAGGAAAAAAATATACAAAGAGGAAAATATTTAGCCATAAGATTATCCCATGATTTTATTGCTAAAATCAATAGAGTAGATAATGAACAATTCATAAAAATATATTATTTCTCACTGATAAAAAATTAGCAATTTAGAGAATGAGAATCTGGCTCATTATTTTAATTAATTCAACATTATTTTAACAAATTTTATTGAGTGCTTACCATATGCCAAATACTATTCTAGGGGCTGGGATACACCAGAGAATAAGACAGATGAAAATGGGAATTTATAAAGCCTATCAAATAAATAGCTAACTGATTAGTAGTTGATAATTGCTAGAGTGAAGGGGGGATAAAGGTGGAGAAGAGGGAGAGGAAGTGCATGGGGTGAACAACGCTTGCAATTATAAGGTTATCCAGGAATACCCTTACTGAGAAAGTAATATTTGAGTTATGACTTCATTTAGGGTAGAGAAAGTGATATTGACAAGGGAGAGAGGGATTACAGCAAGTGCAAAGCCAAGAGGTGGCCACATATCCGCTGTACTGGGAGAACAGACAGGAGTCCTCAGGGTCTAGGCTGGACTGGAAAACTGTAGCAGGAGTTGGGGGGCGGGGGCAGGGCACAGATGAGAGGCAGTGGTGGCCAGATCCTGCAAAGCTCTACAGGCCATCATGAGGACTTTGCCTTTCCTTCAGAGTGAGAAAATTAGAGAAAAGCAGAGTTGAAAAAATTATAGGCTTACATTGCAATGGACTAAGGTACTGCCATAATTTCTATAGTTGGCTCTTTTTTTTTTTTTTTTTTTAAGTACAGGGCTTGAACTCACGACCCTGAGATCAAGACCCAAACTGAGATCAAGAGCCCCATACTTAACCACTGAGCCACCCAGGTACCCCACTATGGTTGGCTTTCTTATAGAAAATAACTCTCTTGTTTTTTGTACATACATATTATAGTAGGCAGAATTCTTTTTTTTTTTTTAATATTTATTTGACAGAGAGAGAGATCACAAGCAGGTAGAGAGGCAGGCAGAGAGAGAGGAGGAAGCAGGCTCCCCGCTGAGCAGAGAGCCCGATGCGGGGCTCAATCCCAGGACCCTGAGATCATGACCTGAGCCGAAGGCAGAGGCTTTAACCCACTGAGCCACCCAGGTGCCCCAGTAGGCAGAATTCTAAGGATGTCCTCTAAGATGCTCCTGCTCTGGTAATTCAGGTACTACAGAAGGAATTTGCAGATGGAATTATGGCTACAATCAGCTGATATGCAAACAAGGAGACTATCTAAGATTATCTGGGTGGATCAGATGCAATAACATGAGACTTTAAAAGCAGAGACAAAGACAGAAGAATCAGGCAGAGGGCAAGATCAAGGATTCAAGGCAAGAGAAGGATTCTACCTGTCATTCCTGCCTTTGAAGATGGAAAAAAGGGAGCCACAGGATAAAGAGTACACACGACCTTAGAAGCTAAGAACAATCTCAGGCCAGCATCTGTTAGGAAACGGGACCTCGGTCCTTACTCGCAATCATGGGAAAAGGAATTCTGCCAAGAATCTGTAACTGCTTAGAAGTGGGTTCTTCCCCAGAACCTTTGGAAAGGAACCCAGCCCTGCCCCATTGCTTTCAACCTGTGAGACCTAGAAAAGAGGAAACTTGCTTTCTCCAGACATGCAAACTACAGAGCTAGGAGATAACAAATAGATGTTTTAAGCCACTAACTTGGCGCTATGCTGTTATGACAGCAATCAAAAACTAAAACTTATATAAAACATCTAAATACTGTATTTGCCTAACATTTCATTGAGAACAAAATCTGTGACTTATTCTTCTAAAAGAATTCTCTTTATATTTCTGTACATGAATGTCCTAGTTCAGACATGACTCAGTATAAAATGGTGCATTAATCCTTCAGTGATTAAAGAAACCAGAATGATTTACTTTGGGAATTTTGCTTATTATGTCATTTCCTAAATAGTTTATGTTCTAGTGAATTCAGAATGCTTAGAATCCATTAGAGAAAATGGGACTGATACTAAATAAATGAATATGGCATTTTGTTTTCATAACTCTAAGTCAAAAATCAAGTTTTCTCTAACTAGCTAAAATCAAGAAAGGAGAGGAATAAGATGCCACCATGAAATTCGTATTACTATAAAGAATCTCAAAGATTTGCAGGATGATAGGTATAGAAAACAAACTCCACAGTCCCCCAAAACCGACCCTAAGTTTGGTCTATGTGTTTGCTATTGTTGGAAAGCAGACTTGTCTCATGATTAATTTTTCTTAACTGCATATCAACATAAGAGTCAATTGGTTACAGACTCCCAGCTTCCTTAAATCATGAAATATTCTTGGGGTGCCTGGGTGGCTCAGGTGGTTAAATGTCCAACTCTTGATTTTGGCTCAGGTTGTTGGATCGAGTTCCGTGTTGAGCTCTGCGCTCAACACAGTCTTCTCGGGATGCTCTCTCTCCCTCTCTTCTGCCTCTCCCCCTGCATGTGCTCTCTACATAAATAAAATCTTTAGAAAAACCATGAAGTCTTATAGACCTCAAGTCTTGAATAACTCACAGTGCTTGCTCCCATCCGAGCATCACAAATGTGGTGTCTCTTGTTAGGAGATTTTTTCCAGGGTGTTGTGTGCACTTGTGTTAAGCTCAAGTTGTTGATGTCTAAACACAGGCTCTACATTTTCCTGTAAGACATCTTGGCCATTTTCAAACCCATCAAAAAGATATAACGAATGCTGCCCCCACAACTTCTAGTCTTCGGTGAAGATGATGAAACACACTCAGAAATAAATAGCTTCATTCAAACTAGAGCTTAAAAACACTAGATTGATCCACTGGTTTCAAACGGGTTTTCAATTGCAGCCGACACTGGCGGCATCCTGTGGGGCTCAAAAGATGGTCTTGTCTCATTTGAAAGTGGGCCTTTCAAACACAGCCATCATTCAGAACACTTCAGAAGGCCCTTCTCCTCTCTGTATGTGATTCCATCCCTTTCTTTTCCCCTTGAAAATTTTCCTACAGAATTGATCGACTTAGAAGAAAGGAGGAAAATGCAGAATTTAGTAGTCTACATAAATTTTTGTAGATTCTAATCATTTCTTCCCTGACTAAACATAGTAAAAAATATCCTTAGCTCTTTCCCAGATTCCCCAAACCACCAAAGATTATAATGTTCAGTTTTTAAAATATCTTTCTTTTTGGGATATTTTGAATTTAATTTAACTGTAGAGAAGATTAAAAACCTATGACTGTCCTTTCTCACTTAAGCTAAGGAGTATGTTAGAAAGCAAGTACCATATTTTGCTATTATAAAATTAATTCAATTGTGCATTCTTTTATTTATTCCATTATAAATAATTTGACAGACTTCTACTGAATATCTCCTATCACGTACCAGGTTCCATAGTTGGCACTGTGTACATAAATAGGATGAAATTTCTGCCTACAAAAAGTTCACAATCTACTTAACCAACCACTTGCACATAGACACATGCCCCACGCACAATCACCAACTCATAACAGATGCCAGTTGAAAGTTCTTTCTACAATTAAGATGATTCAAGTTCATCTCAGTTGGGGAATAGGGAATTTCTCAATAAATTATGACCTGGCCCTTTTACTTACTCTCAAATGGATTTTTATCATCTATTATTTATCAATTGATCTTTGAGGCAGAACTAAATCAATATATTTTGTACTGTCTTCTTAAAGTCAATCAGGTTTCCTGGAACTGAAATGTACTGAGGGACTCATCTTTGTTATCATTAAACAACCTTGGTAAATCATATAAAAATTAGACAACATCTCTATCAGGATTGAAACAGGTGCCAATAGAAACATGGGGGCCAAGCAGGACAAATGAAAAGTACCCTTACATCCCATAATGTCCAACAACGTGTGCCAAGAACATGTTTAGTAATAGCACGTAAAACATTTCTAATCATACTCTTAAGTTCTAATGGGGATTCAGAGAAGCTGTCTTCAAGCATCATGATGCTCAATACAAACCTGTCACACACTTGTCACTTTGCTTTGAGAATTTGAGGACATTTCTTTCAAATGTGGCAATACTAAATAAATACATGAATGAATGGAAAGCAGTGGCTGAGGGTCAGAGAAGTGGACTAAGGATCCTCTCTCCTGCTGACCTCGCACCTGAAAGCGGAGGAAACTGAAGTATTAGCCCTTCTGAGAATGAGGTGTCTTGTTGCAGGAAAGATACAAGATATAGAAGGTAAAACCATCTATAATTGTACTCATTTTTCCAGAAAATCTTAAAAAGCATTAAAAATTCCCCCTTCCTCTTATGCCAAAGTTGCATAAATATGGTGTTACATGATTCAGGAATTTGCATAATTATAGCTTGCTGTATTTTGCCATAACCTAATAAAGTACTTTATTCCAATAAAACAGCAACTAGATCATGCATGATTGTTAGGCTCAATATCAATTGTCCCTCATTAATGTCCCAGAGAAACGATTAGCATTTTGAGGCAAACAAGGTGTACTTAGTTATGGGACATGACCCTGCTGTCACTGAATTATATCTATGATTAATGATCTTCTCCAGTTTAAAGTTTGAACCACAACAAATAGATCATAAGTGAAAAATGGGAGAAAGACAGGGAAATATGAGAAAGATGAACTTGGAGACTTGACTTATACATGCCATTGTTCAACACTGGATCCAGCTCCTAGTGCAATTGACCTCAAGGTTGACGCTCAGATTCCAAGGCAGTGGAATTTTCAACCCTGGCCACACGTAAACATCACCTGTGGAACTTTTTAAAAACCTCAGTGTTCAGGTCCTACCTCAGACTAATTAAATTCTCTGGAGGTTAGAGCTGGGCACTATGAGGTTTTCAAACAATAAATGCCACAAGACCCACATTTTATGAAACTGGAGTCAGGAAGGGGAAAAAAAGCTGTATTTAAACACATTATGATAAGGATTTTGATTTACGTGTTCCACTTTACATTGGCAGAATAAACATTACTTTCATGTGGTTTCCTAGTTAGTCCACAGCTAAATAGAGAATGGGGGGGGGTATTTATTTCACCACCGGAAGTATAATCTTATTATATGGAACATAGTTTTACTTCACTTTAATCAATCCATTATAATCACAGCTGAATTGGAGAAAGTCAAAACATAAAAAATTAGAACCATTTTAGAACTCGCCCCAAAATGACTCTTCCCTGTACGTACATATATGTAAATTCACACGCCCACTGACCTTTTCAATAAGTCTGATTTAGAAGCTAACCAATCTGGTAACAATTGCTTGGTTACCAGAAAAAATGAGAAGACCTCACTCTGGGAGTCCAGCATTATCTAGAATGCAATATATCAGGATGCTTCCGGAGTGGAGCATTTGGTTAAGCGACAGACTCTTGGTATTGGTCCATGAGGTCACGATATCATGGTGATGCGATTGAGCTTGCATCGGGCTCCACATTTAGCACAGAGTCTGCTTGGGATTCTCTCCCTCTCCCTCTGTCCCTCCCGCTCATTCTCACTCTCTGAAATAAATAAGTAAATCTCAAAATAAATAAATATATACATACATACATACAACATGAAATAGGAGTACATTCAGACCTTCACAAGCCCTAACACTGAAAAGATTATGGTGTACCTCCAAGTGGAATTCAAAGTAAGCATAATATTAAGTCATTAAATAAAATTTTTCATATATGCTGATATAAAATATCTTTTTCAAAATTTTCTGCCTGTAAAACTCTGGATAATTTCATTAAAGTTGGATTTTTCTCAAAATGTTGGTGTCTCTATTACACTTCAGCCAGCCAATCAAGTGTTCTATCACTATATAATTTCACTATACGATTCATGCTCATGTGTATATAAGCAATATTAGTGGATGTATAATTTTGCAGACTTTATATCTGGCACCCTCATAGCCAGGTATAAAAATGGAAAGTTAAGGAAGGGGAATAGCAAGGAAGGAAGGAAGGAGGAAGGGAGGGAACATAACAGATGGGAGGGAAGGAGGAGGAGGGGAGGAGAAGAGGGAACAAGGAGAGGAGGGAAGAAGTATCATTGGAATGAAACCAAATAGAGTTTTCTCTTGTCTTTATCCCTGATTCTCCAACCCATATCTACCATTCATTGCCTTCTCCTCTTTCATTTGTCTGTTCATTCCTCCTTTTGATAAATATCCCAGCAACTCTCAAAGTTAATGAATTGTCACTGTACATACCAAAACAATTTCACAAAGATGGCAAACTCAGTTCAGAAGTAATTTTCACTCAAAGTTCTGAGCAACCCTCATAAACCTTGTAGAGATTACCAGCTTTTGAAATCAGTTAAATTACTCTACTGCCCCAAATTCTATTAAAGTAATTGATTGATAACTGGGTTTTGAATGTATTCACTTTGTTATTTGAGTTATTTCCACCTTGCTAGAGCCACCTGTTAAATTTAGTATGTTGGCCCTTCAATCTAGATGTGCTATGTGTTGTGTGATGTTAACTTTTGTGAATCTGGTCAGTTGTGAGATCTTTTTAGTGCTTATATTCAGAGTTTCTTCATCTTTTCTCTTTTGCTAATAGACAGTTAATATGGCTTTGAACTGCTTTGTGAATAAATTACCAACTCTAGTTGACTCATTTCATATAGAGAGAAATCAGTACAGAGACTCAGACTCCTCCATACATATAAAGTATTTCAGATCCTTTTAATGTATCCTTTAGAATTAGCTAGCTGTTAGAAGAAAATGGAAAAATATCTTTATTTTCCAAAAATGTCTTCTTCTCTCTCAGAAAAAGTGAAGTCTTCATTTAAATTAATGGAACAAAAAAGTAGTTAATTGTATAATTAGTTGATTCATTACTAATTTTATATATTGGCAGAGGCATTTCATCTAGAGTCTTCCACACCCTTGGAATATATTAGCATTGGAAATCATGGATTAAATTCTTGGGCATATTGGAAAGGTAAATATAATAGTGATATGTGTTATATAAATATGTGCATAAATATGTAGGTAGAAATACAATTTGGAAAGGGTTGGTTGGACTGGTACATTATCTCATCGGTTATGATTTCTTTCTTTTTTTTTTTTTTTTTAGATTCTTAACTTGCTGCCAAATTTCGTGCTTAGTTGGAGAGGGTTTCATATGATTTTTTGTATGTTTATTTATGGTATTTTTTTTTTCACTAAAAATGCATCATTACCTTAGCAGCTGCCACACCACATGGAGCAGCATGTGTGCTTTTTAAAAGAGATCCAGAGCACCTTCCCCCAGAAACCCGGAGCCAATATGCTTTGGGAAGTCTGCAGCAGGACTCAGATTTCACCAGCAAGATAATGTAGGATTTAGATATTTCTGCCGGCTTTTTTTTTTCCAATAATAATTTTCTTTACCATTTCTTCTTTCCTGAGTATTCTATTTAAAAATACTATTTCAAAAAAAGAAAAATATAAAAGTTAATGCATAATGCACAAGAGCTTAAAATACATTCTCTCTCTTGCTTGGGGCCATTTTGGAAGGAGTTTAGGGCTGTCTCTACTTAACAAACAAAACATGAAAGAGAAAAACACAGAAATGGGTAGTGGTGTATTTTTCATGAATGAGCCTTTCCTTGCTTTGTATATTTGGAAGAGTCTGCACCTTCTTTCTTATTTCGTGTGTGTGTCTGTGTATGTGTGTGAGAGAGAAACAGAGGGAGGTGGAGAGAGAAAGAAGGTAGGGGCACAGAGAGAAGAGGAAGAGAAAGAAAGGAAGAAAGCGAGGAAGGAGGGGTGGGGGGAATATGGACAGGAGTCATGCCAAGTCAAACCTAGTCTTGATCTGCCTAAGCACTCAAGTTCCTGCCCCCATTTCTATGCATTTATCAAAAGTCTCATTTCAATCCCCAACCTCTACTCAATGAGCTGAATTGTATGCCTCTTCCCTTCAGGTGAATTCCTTATAATCTATAATTATAATCCCTATAATCTTTGCATAACAGCACCTTCAAGGCTACTACTCAGGTCAGACATAGACAAATAGACAAATAGCAATGCTAGCAAAGTAATCCATAAATGTACTACTTTGTATTTTTTTATTAAATGATGCTAAACAATTTATTTTCCTGTGTTTTTAACATGAAATTACATATTTTAAATTAAATATCCAGCTTATTTTAAAATCATATAGACTTCAGAGATAAAACTTACTCTCATCAAAACACATTAGTTCAAGATGTAGACTGGAACTTTATAAATCCCCCTGCCAATCCCCCTGTCTAAGAGTTGAAACTGGGGAGTAAATTTCTAATATCCACAGGGGGATTAAAAAAAGAAAAATAAAATTCTAAAGAATGGTGTTATCAGGAAAACAAGGCACCTACCAAGCTTCCTGAAATTGTCTTCAAATGACCAGTTGTGAAGAAGATCACACATATGAGTGCCTTTGATTGGATTTAACAGGTAAATATTTAATATATGGTGTTCATTATTATAGTCCTTGACTTTAAAACACGCATCTATACAGATGTGGAAAGTAAGATATACCAGAACAGCAAGAAGTAGTCCTGAACGTCAAGCTGGGCCTGTCAGATCTCATCCTGACTACCAAGTTTGGGACCATTCTGTGGGCCTTCGATGATCCCTCAGTGGTAACATATGCCAGGCACATGACCTCAGGTGGGCCACGCTCAGTGGTTGCCAGGACCTGGCCGGCGATAGAAGCGAGGGCAGAGCTAACTGATATGAGAGGCAACAGATACTAGTACCCCATGTCAGGGAGACAGTAGGGTGTGGTAGGCAGAGGGAACTAGAAAGCATAGGGCTGGTCTACAAGGGGCCAAAGACATTTAAGTTCCAAGATGTTCGCAGAATATGAGAAGCAGAGTCCAAATGTGGTATACCTAATTTTAAAGGAAACCTAGAGATCCAGATTACAGAGTTGAACACAAAAGCTTAAGAATTTTACAAACTGCTCACTAGGGTTTGCCTTGTTTTGTTTTTTTTTAAGTACACTGTGCACATCTGTGGAGCAGATCTGATTCCGGCAATCTGTACAGACTAATAGCCTTTAGTCTGGATTATCATGAAGATGCTCTAAAATCCTATGGATTTATGACCATGTGAATTTCAAACATCAAAAGGTTAATAGGTTGGCTTGGTTTAGTTGAAAACAAAACCCTGAGCTACGGAACATGTGGACATGGATTTGAAATCCAGAATAGCCATGGAGAAGCTGAGTGGGCCAGGCCTGCCTAGACATTTGTCCCAGAAGATGGCCTTCTTGCCTTTCATGAGAGCACTTCAGTGCTGAACAACTTGCTTGGTGTCCCCAGCATACGACTTTGGTCTGGGGCCAATATGATACACCAGACCATCTCCGGGCCTGACTTTCGTCCTGACCAGCCCTCTGTAAAGCCTGGCAAGATGCAAACAGCCAAGTGCAAGTGATTGTTGATACTGGAAACATAGGAATTGGCTCTTGGATCAGTCTGTGATTCAAGAGGCAGCACTGGGAAGGGCGGTGAGGGCCGGAAAGCTGGGGAAGCTGTGGAGCAGGAGTGCCAGGGACATACAACATGGCGGCCAACGATGGGAGAGTTGGAAAGCCATGGCGACCACTGGAGCTGTGGCTGCCAGCCATGGGGTCAGCTGGCATGTTCGGCTGGATAACCTCTCTGCCCGGAGCTGCTATCAGGGGGCCAAGAGTTTCGGGTTCTGGCCCTTCCCTTACTGCATCTCAATGATACAGTTCATCCCTCTACTGTGAGACAGCATGACCTCCCACTCTGCTAATAGAAGCTTATCTGAGACACACAATATTGAGGTAAGGTTGTTTTATGGACAGCCTAGCCTCCCCTCCTCGAGGCTGGTACTTCAGCTCTGTCCTTGGATTGTACCAGACCACCCGATTTTTGGATCACTGAGCTTGGGCCCCCAGTTGTGTTGGCAGGAGTTTTCCTTCAATATTAAGCCCTCTGATTTCACTAAAGATAGCTAGGACAGGCAGGGACATGATCGTATCTCGGAAAACTGCTTTTGAATATCATTTTCATTAGATCACTGAGAGTTCTTTTGACAAGCTCTGGAAAGTATTTCTATTAAAATGCAATGAACTTGTCACTTTTTGCCCAGACTGAAAAACAGCTCAATCCCAAAGATGAACTTCATCGTCAAGCCGAGTTACTCCTTGTGTTTGCATACTTGTATTCTCCCATTGTCCTGGGTCTTATTTATCTACACAGATACCATCTGAAAAGGGGAAGGGAATAAATAAATCCAATGAGCAAGCTAAAATTTTAGCAGATGGTTCTTTTTAAAAATTTTTTTTCAAATGCAAGGAAATTAAGAACTAACCACTCTGAAGTTACATAGAATTGAAACAAAAGCAAATTTAGCTACCTTTGATGAAAGGTATGCACGAGACTCCAACTCAGGAAGTGAGGAGAAAAGACCCTTCCTTCCCAAATCTGCTAACCCAAGTCATGCCTAGCTTTTATTGCAACATCACTAGTGGACACATTCATCAACCCAGACCTCCTCAGACCTACTTTGACATTGGTATAATATCAGTTTCCCGCATTCCCCTCCCCAAGTCCTGTGCCAACTCTAGCTGTAATTGTATCGTCTTAGCAATTCTAAGTTCACCTTCTTTTTAATCTTCTTTCTAGTTGAGAAGTTGGACAATTTGACCAGAATTTGATCTTTGTTGCCACAGGCCTTGGACCAAAACATGAATTGTATAATATCCTGTTGCAGGAGGAAAAAGGGGGTAAGGCAGTCCTCTTTGAAACGTGGTAAGCTTCTATTCTGCTGTGGTATTCCAAAAGCTAGAAGTCAGAAAACTACCCATAACATTTTTGCCTGTCAATGCTTTTCAAGCCAACGAACCTGGAAAGTTAATTCCTGAGCTCGTGTTTCTTTGTCTGTAAAATGGAGATCATATTTCTCTCACTGAGTAGTTGCAAATGTTAAATGAACTGTTGTTTTTGAAGTTAATTGGAAGGTCATTATTCAAGGGTGAATATCCGTTTGTTCATTTATGGGGTGGAGCTAAGACTGGAGGGAATTGCTGGGCTCCTGGCTTTGTATCCTGACTCTGACTCACTCTAGAACCTTAGTCATTTAACTTCCCCAAACCACAGGCTTTCCACTGGAAAAATTAAATATCCTTTATGCCTTAGCAGATTGTTGGGTCTGCACATTAATTGAAAGCACTCTTCAAATGAATATATCACCAAATCTCTAGAAGATTCTTATTCAAGAAGCCATAATTATTTTATTCAAATGATCCATTTTTGCGCATTTACAATGTACAACATAGCATTTTATACTGAAATTAGACATAAAGACATCAAAAACAAAAATTAGATTTTGTAAAATTGAAGATGTTGTTCACAAAAAGAAGTTCTGGGGGTGCCTGGGTGGCTCAGGGGGTTAAAGCCTCTGCCTTTGGCTCAGGTCATGATCCCAGGATCCTAGGATCGAGCCCCACATCGGGCTCTCTGCTCTGCGGGGAGCCTGTTTTCTCCTCCCTCTCTCTCTGCCTGCCTCTCTGCCTACTTGTGATCTCTGTCTGTCAAATAAATAAATAAAATCTTAAAAAAAAAAGAAGTTTTGGGGGAAACCCCAAAGAATGGTTATTAACCAAGTCTGCTATTTTTTAGAACGATACCTAAATGTTAGCATTGCAATGATTTCTGAACGAAACTCATGCAAATATAATTGTTAAAATATTTAACAGTAGCTCTATGTTTAAGTTGCCACTGATGTGATAATGGGCTAGAATTATGCCATCCCCATTTTTTTTCCAAGTCTGTGACAAGCCTGCAAATTTTATAATATTAAGTTGTGTAAAAGATTAATAGTTGCTAACCACCAACTATCAACCCATCATTCAATTGCGTGTTCATTCTCACCCCCCAGCATTACTTACACAAACACACATCATTCTTTACCTTCCGCAGTCATCATTATCACTATTCTCACTTTCCTGATAAAACACTAGAAATGTAGAAGGAAACTCAGAGTATTGGAGCGCATATATTGAGACGATCTTTATCTGCACTAAAGTTTCTCCAAACTCAATAGCTTACAGATGATTCAGTATTTGAACTTGATCAAGCTTCAGTCCCAAGAATTTGTCCCTAAATATTCAAATTCCCTGCACAAATGTCAGTAAATGTCAGTATTTGGGTGTGGATATGTATATATGTATATATACTCTTATATATGTACATGCATATACATATGTATTAAATACTCTGCTAAACCCCAAATGGAGGACATTTTTGCTTTCAGTGTGTAATAACCATGAAAAGAAGTTTGAAAAAAAAAAAAAAACCAGCAGGAGGGCAAGAAATGGTACACTTAGAGCAGTAATTTGTCAGGTTGAACAGAGGCGAGAATCTTGGTGTCCAGTCCCTTGATCTTATTATTTATCATACAACGTGACCCAAAATATAGGGGGAGGGGAAAAAGAGAATAAAAGGCCCTCCTGCAAGGAAAGACAAAACCAGCCATTGATTGAATTGCATCTGATTGTTCACTATCCAGTGCACCTGTGCCGCTTCCCACCCCTTTCAAAATCTCCTCAGTCCTGAGGGTCGAACAGTCTGTCTCCCCTTGCAGAAGATATCCAAGTTGAGATCAGAAGAAAAACACAAGTTAAATTTATCCTGACCCTTTCTTCCTTTCAAGCTCTCACTTTCCTATGACGCACAACTGTTACTTTCAATGAAGAAAAAAATACGGCCATTCTCAATAATGAGAAGTGGATTCCCTTTTCTGCCAATATCAGTGCAAGCACATGCCACGGAATGATCACTGAAGGAACTGCAAGCAGAAGGGGAGGTGTTGCCAGGTCCTCTCATCTGTGCTTATTGTCCACGGAGATTTCACAGCAGACGCAGGAAATAGGGGAGCAGGGAGAAGACCCCAGCCTGCCTGGGAATGCCTGCATAAAATGTCTCCCAAGAAAGTATTTTCTTTTCATGGCAAAAGAGAAAAAATTTTCAATGGATTAGTTCTGATGATTTTAAAACTGAATCAGGTTCCTACCAGGCAAGATTCAAAAACAAAAACAAACAAACAAACAAACAAACAAACAAAAAAAAACCCTCCAGTTTGGCAAAAACATGTCCACAGAATCACAGCAAATTGCTGCCGTTCCTTTGGCTTCAAGGGACTGTTCAGTAGTATTAGTCATCAAGCTCCAATCTTGCCTCTAAACAAAGCAAACTCCCCAAATCATCAGTAGTCTATAAATATGTTTCGGAGATCACATTTGGAAAATCGCTGTATGTGGGCATGAGACTATCTGGAGCCACATCTGGAAGCCTTGAGACCCGGTAAGCAAATAAACAATAACAATTCTTTAGAACTTTTTGCGATAATGCCTTCATATCAGCCTGCCGTGAAGAAATAAGAAGGTTAAAATCTACAAGTGGGCCATCATCAAATATCTGTAATAGGAAGAATGCAAGTTTGGGGTCAAATATACTTGTCCAAATTGAGATGCTGGTGCAACTTTTTGAAAGTCGGTTCATTCACTAAAACGTTAGTCCTATCTATGAGGGCCTTTGGGAATGTCAAATGAAATCATAAATATAGGGCGCCTGGGTGGCTCAGTGGGTTAAGCCACTGCCTTCGGCTCAGGTCATGATCTCAGGGTCCTGAGATCGAGTCCCACGTCGGGCTCTTTGCTCAGCAGGAGCCTGCTTCCTTCTCTCTCTCTCTGCCTGCCTGTCTATTTGTGATCTCGCTCTGTCAAATAAATAAATAAAATCTTTAAAAAAAAAAAAGAAAAAAAAAAGAAATCATAAATATATCAAGTGCCAGGCATGTAGGTATTAAACAAATTACAGTTTTCATTTTATTATGATTGTCACTAGCATTTTAAGGATTTACTTTACCTCGGAATGTTTTCAGTACAGAACTCCTACTACGCTAGGTCTGATCTTTGACAAAAGAATTTCAGAGAAAAAAAAACAGATATGTCCATTAAGAAAGAATTTTTTTAGGTGTGCATTGGAGAGGGCTAGATTATTCTAACTGACATAATAATTAAAGCACCAAAGCCTATCATTTCTCCCTGAAATAACAGAAGGGGAAGAGAAGGAAATAGTCAATGATGTGTAAAAAGAAAATCTCCACTCTTGGTTACCCCTTATTCAATCTATTTCATACAGCCATGCTTGAGAACACAAAAGGCGACCTGGAAGCTGGTAGGAAAATATATTTCTGCTCCTCTGAGAAGCTGTTAATTGAACAGGCTGTGAATAGCCACTCATGTCCTCAGAGAACAACTGTACACTTCTGATTGTGTTCTCGACATGGGCACATGAGACCACATGCACCAAGAGAACAGGGAAACCCTGAAGGAAAAACCAGTCCATCGTGCCTGTACCAGGAACCCTTCCTGCATTGGCCTTCATTCTCATGTTCTTAATCTCACAAAAATAGTTCCTTATATTTCACTTGGTTACATTTTTAGACTAAACTTACAAAGTCGTAGAGGGGCCTTTGTTGTATTACTACTACCTTTATGGCAGATGAGGGATCTGAAACACAGAGAGGTTAACTAACCTGCCTAAGTACATGCCGGGACTGCTGAAAATTTGCAGTTTGAGCCTCAAATAAATGGCCTGAATTCTTAACCTCAGCCACATGCCTCCTTCAGGCATGGACAGTTTTAAACAGAGGCTGAGTCTAAGAGGCAAAGCAGCAGACAGGGGTGAACCTAAAAATGGTTGCATTCACAAATTCTTTACACAGACTGAATATAAAATGAACCCGTGGTAGAGCGAGGGAATGGGAATACCCATATTATCACATTGTCTCCAACCCTGAGATCACAGACTTACGCTATAAATCCCAAAGTTCAGGTCAAGCCACTGGGCCATAATGCAGAAAAGATAATAAAATCAACTTTAAGGTAAGAATTTCTCACTTTCGGGGGAAGAATCTGTAGAGCTAAAAACACACAATAAAACTTTGGTAACACAAAACGACAAATTTTAAGTTTCTTGAAGTCAAAGGTCTCGGTAAAATATACTTTTAGTCTCCATGACAGAGCTTAAAAATTACTTTTAAAGGAATCGAAAAGCTATAGATGGTTTTGCAGAAAAGATTGATTACCAGTGTGATTTAGACAACTTTTTATTTTACATTTGCTATAGACTGGATGGCTTTGTCTCCCCAAATTCATACGTTGAAATCTCATCCTCAATGTCAAGATATTTGGAAGTGGGACCTTTGAGAGATGACGAGGTCATGAGGGTGGATGGGATTCATGCCCTTATAAAAGAGACTCCCCAGAGCTCCCTCATCCCTTCCGCCACGTGAGGACACAGGGAGAAGATGGCTGTCTGTGGCAGGAGGCAGGCCCTCCCCAGACACGTAATCTGCTGGTGCCTTGATCTTGCACGTCCCGGCCACCAGACCGTGGGAAATAAATTTTTGTTTATGGGCCACCCAATCTATGGTATTTTGTTATAACAGCCCAAGCTAAGACAGCACTTGATATTTCTATAATTCTGCAGAAAATTTCTCAAAATTTGGCCTGGTTTTTTTTTTTTTTTTTTAATGTTGTTTTGTTCTCTCGTTAAAATAGAACTGGCAGGAGTCTCTTGAGGGTAGCCCTTTTGCAATTTAAATGATTCTTATTAAACAAACCTGGGAAAGAAAGGTTATATTATTTTCTTATTTTTTTTTAGAAATAACTGAACCATAGTATTTAATCAATGGCCCATCTCGTCAAACAAATACAAAGTAGTATCCAGTGACTCAATAAAATATAATATCAATTCTCACGACATTATTTGGATTTCGGAATGATACTATGTCATATTAAGGAAGCATCTCTAAGATCTTTCCTCATCAGGAGAGAATGACAATGATGAGGGGAAGGAATTAATATTGTTTTGGAGTTATAAATGGCTTCCTTTTAAAATGCATTCCTTTGACAAGAATCACGATACATATGATGGAGCCAGAGACCCGGTCAAAACGACAGGCTTTTATAAACTCCCCGTCAGGAGGACGCCCACAGAAGCAGGCATTTCCCACCACAATATGCAGTGGCTACTTGAAAAGGTTAACATCCTTTAAAAAAAAAACTAGTTACGTATCCATGGAGGGAGGGGAAAAAAAAATTTAGTGACAAAATCAATCTGAATTTCAAAATGCTGTATATTAGGAGGAAACCATATTTGTGATTTTAAAATATTTAGCTGACAGATTGTTTATCTTCAATCACAGATCTGTATCTGCTGTTTAGTTCATTGAACTAAAAATATTCACGTATTTGGCACATTCTTCTGGTGAAATTATTGGCAGAAATTTCACATTAGGTAGAAATCTTATGTTTCTGAATACAAAGGTGATTTGTTTGTTTGGGGTTTTTTTTTTGGTTTTGGGTGTTTTTTGGTTTTGGGGTTTTTGTTGTTGTTGTTGTTGTTGTTGTTGTTGTTGCTGTTATTTGTTTCTTCATTACAAGAAGTCTATAAAAACACCAGCAAAAGATGAAATGGAAGTATTAAGAATAGGGGATACCAGTGATTGTCCCTTTAATGAATCATTTGATGACCCTTTGTGTGATTTCTTGCTTTCAAAAAGCAAGTCCAAACCATGAGATCTCTCATAAGAGTATTTAGAATTAGTAAAAGAGAGGACACTGAAAAATATGAAGGGTATTAGGGAACTGACTTAGTCAGAGTTAAACCAGTTTCTTTACTGCAGAACTTCTCAGAACCTTTAACAATAAATGTGCAGTGTTACTATGAGAGGAGGTCTCAGGAGAGGACCTGTGCATACTGAGTTGCTATGCCCACCCGACAGTTCTCTACTATATCATTTTCATAGGAAACTATATCACCCCATATACATGCGCATTGTCACACCGATGAAGGTACACTCCTCATGCCTGCCCTCCATTACAGTCCCACTTAGGACACAAGTTTCCTCTTTTTAAAATTCAAATACTTTGGGAATACGAAGAGATGGTTAGCAATATTTTATATCTTGATGTGGTTTGGTTTGAGAAGGTTGCTTTCCCCCTAGCATCTAGCTGTGCTAAACTACCCTGGAATTGATTTTGAAGGAAGGAAAAATATGCTTTTATATAGCATTGTGCTATTGGGTACCTCTCTGGGTGTGAGGAATAGCAGGAGGGACTGGATGCCCAGGGATGTGAGAACGATGTATGTGATTTTGTTTGTGTTGGGCTGGATTAGATTGGGTTGGAGTTTATGGGGGAAGTGATAGGAGAGTTAGGATGAAATCTGATGATGCCTACTTCACAAAAAGGCGTATTTTCCACAACTATGTCCATCTTTCTCCCACATTAAAAACATTCCTACTCTAAAAATAAATAAATAAATAAATAAATAAACAAACAAACATTCCTACTCTCAAAAATTAGATAATTATATTCTGGGACCCTTGAATTAAAAGTTTAGCTACATTTGGGTTAAATATTGTAAATGTGGCTAACCAGACTCCACCTTCCATCTGTTGGAATTGTTTCCAAAACAAAGATTTTTCCAAGTTTCAAAACATGAACTTAGAAGTGTACTTTTTAAATAAAACTTGTTGTGATATGTAGTACATTTAGGGTTTTTTCCACTCAGAGAATTATTTTTCCTAAAGTAAATTAACAAATTCATCCTTGTAAGTGTGGGAATGTAATTACTAGTCATAGAAATATGTGTATTTTGGAGATTTATATTATCACTTTCATTTGGAGAGCTCAAGTTATTGCCAAGGTTCAAATGGCACACAGCTCCAGAAATACTTAGTATCTTGTCTAAAGAGAGACAAGATTATATGACGGGAACTCTGGCTTTTATAAAAACAAATTAAACTAAAAACTGTATCACAGGCAGTTATTGGACAATCACAAAATGTTCTCTTAAATGGCAGCCCTCTCCCCCAAAAGATAAAATGAATGTCCTTTAAAAGAGAGACTCTATGAAATCTATTTCCTTATTTTCTGTATTCTTGATACTCTGGCATCTGTGGCCTTGCTGGCCAGGAAAAGATTGCCCTTCTCAGGGTGAGTTCATTACCAGAGCTAGCAAGTCAATCTCCCACAAGCAGGACTTTCATATTTAAACCAACCAATCTTTAAACCAACCATCCCCCTCCCATGCTTCCTCAATGGAGATTTTGCATTCCTAATCAATATTCCTCTATCCTAATAACCTTAGGGCTGGGTACCAGACTACCCAAGAGAGGCCCTACACCCCAGAACCTGCTGAAATTATGCCAACTAGCCAATCTGAAACCCATTTGCCCTGCCTTACTCCTTCTTTCCTGCAGAATCCACAATAAAGACTCTTGCCCACGATTTCCTCTTACTCCCTCTGCCTCCTGATGGATCCTGGCGCTTCCCCAAGTGACTTTGCTTCTCATGGAACTGTAACAAATTATCTTTTCAATGGCAGTCATCTCCTGAACCATTGGTCTCACCATGCCTAAATAATAATAATCCTCTATTGTAAAACAAAAGTCCTTACTATAATGCCAATTAATGAACACAAGAAGTTGTTTAATTTCCAGTTCAGAATGCCTAGAAATAACAGATGGTGAGTCTTACATCTTTAAATAGTGGTCAAATTTGTCCTTTTATACAAGCAACTCTTGTTGTAACAAAAGATTGGAAGACAGGAATATTTGGATCCTCTACCGGTTCAGCTTTCGTTGTCTATGAGGTCTGAGCTGCAATGTCCTTATTTGTAAAATGAGAGACTTGAACTAAGTAATCTTCACAAATCCTTCTAGATACATGGTATAATCTCTTAGTGTTTCTGATAATATAGCCATATTAACAAAATCCCCTACATTAGCAAAACTTCAACAATCTAAACATCTTGAGAATCTTATTTTGTCTATTGCCAGTCATGCCAATAGACATGAATTTCCTTATGGTAGGTACATACTTGATTTATTAATTCTCCCATTCCTGGACCTTATCATGTATCTAAGAATATCATGTGTGTATCCAAGCTCAACTACTACCACAGCAACAAACACCATTAATGACCCATTCAAAGTACAGTGAGCTTTATATTAGATCAAAATAGTTGGATATGAAAACAAGATTAAAGAAAAAACACAGCATTTTAACTCTAGGCTTGAATAAGAAAACTGTCTACTTAGACACTTAATCCATACATTTCCTGATAATAAATAAATTGGATCTTTGTAAAATGAAAGAACTAGTCACTAGAAATAGTCTCAATAACTAAGATAAGTCAAATGAAAGCTTTTTAGGAATTTTTATTTCAGATGCTTTAGGTTTCTTTTTTCTTTTTCAAAATGACTGGTTATTGGTTTGGTTATTGGTTTGAAGTCTTATTTCAGAGACTGATTTAAAAACTTTTTTCCATCCACTAAAAAAGCAACAATGGGCATTTTTAATTTTATAGAAAAATGAAAAAAAATATTAATCTGCAGCCATGCCAAAAAGGCAAACAAAAAGAGCGGCTTTTAATTAAATCTAAGGCTAGAAGTCTTGGTACATCTCTTTTTCATTTCCCTCTTTATTCCTCTCCCAGCCAGTAGCTGAATGTTGCATCGTAACTGCTCCTCATCTGATTTACATTTTTCTCTCTTCAGAAAGAAGAATATTAAAAGTCACAATAGTATACATTTTAGAAGAAAATTTTAATTACTAATTCATAAGAAGTAATATCCATGTGCCAACTATGTTACATGGTCTAAATTAAAACATTAAGCTGAATTTGCCCTGGGGGTCGTTCATACCAGGTAATAGAGGCAAAGGTGTATGTGGACATTTTCCATATCCCGTAAGAGAAAACTCCGATCTTCCGTGGTGAATACGTTTCAACACCTGAGTTAAGGGGCCTTCTATGACCCTTATTTTGGGGAGGCCCACGTTCTAGAAATGAGATCTAAGTAACTGAATTCAATATCAGGTTGTTCCTGGTCCTCAATACCAAAGGTCTGGAGGGTATTTCAAGAACTCTCTTGCTTGGAAAGACTCTGACTCTGGTTTATCATCGGGAACTTAGGCACGCAAGTTAAAAAGAGGCTAGAAAAATAAATTGGTTAAAACTGAGTCTGGATTACGCAGTGATTCCCTTTGTGTAATTGCTTTGATATCTAAGTCTTCTGGCCACTAGATTCCACTTAGCAGCTTTAATAAGGATGGGCAGTTATTGAAACAAGACGACGTCCATAGCCAGCCCAGTCTTATCAGCACACCATGAAAATTAGAGATTCTCTAACGAGAATATTTCCTAAGAAGTATGGCTCAAGCAACTTAAACAGAATCAAAACCCACAAAAAGACATTAAGAATACCATAACTGTTCCCCCAACCTCCCACCCCTGACCCTTCAAAACCCTCAGGTTGTTTTTCAGAGTCCATAGTCTCTTATGGTTCGCCTCCCCTTCCAAATTTTTTTTTTTAATAAACATATAATGTATTTTTATCCCCAGCGGTACAGGTCTGTGAATCGCCAGGTTTACACACTTCACAGCACTCATGATAGCACATACCCTCCCCAATGTCCATAGCCCCCTCCCCCTCTCCCAATCCCACCTCCCCCCAGCAACCCCCAGTTTGTTTTGTGAAACAGGTGGTGGGTCATGGGGAGGGCACGTTTTGCATGGAGCACTGGGTGTTGTGCAAAAACAATGAATACTGTTACGCTGAAAAAATAAATAAAATGGAAAAAAAAAAAAGAATACCATAACTGTTTCTATATAAGCAAAGTAGAAAATTAAGAATATTTTTCAAGCAAGTTATTTAAATAACTGAAACATATATACAGCAAAAACAGATGATGTGATATCAACATCTCAAAAAAATTTCTATGAAATTAATGGAGTCATCTCCCTAATTATAATCATGTCAGCAATTTGATCATTTATGATTACCAGATAGTAGAAATGAATTATTTTCTATTCTCTAACTCACCTGATGCCTTACACAGGAAGAATTTTCAATAAATATTTTTAGATCAGTGTGATTATTATCTTAATTCCATATAGGAAAATCTGTACGGATAGTGTGCCAATAGGCTAAAAAAAAAATTATCTTTTCAATACATGCTAAGAAATCCCATGAAAAATATACACTTCATGTTTTGTTTAAAAGTAAAATTAGAAATGAAATGACTTGACTGTTATTTGAAATATGTTTAATTATTGAACACTACAACTGAAATTAATGACTAATTGAATTTAAATAAAAAATTTAAAAAATAAAGCAAAAATTGTCATCAAGTTCAGTGGAAAATTTCTAGAAGTATTTCTTCTTTAATCTACATTTCCTTAAACAGAAGTAGCCTGGGATGATAAAACAAATGTGGGTCATATTTACAGTAACAAATACTGTACAGTATTTTGTAAAGCATTAATTCTTTACCTCATCTCTCATCAGAAGTTTCCATATTCCTTGCATCTGTGTGTATATATACACTACACTTTAGGTTTCAGAAACTATCAAGATCTCCCTGCAATTGGTTGGCTCCATGGTGGACCAGTTGGCTGTGGACCAGCCTCACCCAGCAGCTGGGCCTCCTGCAGCTACACCAGGAAGTGTCTCTCTGTAGACAAGGGCATTTCCTCTGTGTCTCCACATTCGAAGCCAGGGACACTGCTGTCCGTGCAGTTCATGATGATGCCAGACTGACCAGCACTGCCGCCACTGGCTTGGGTCCCAGGACACCAGCTCCAGGCTGGACAGAAAATGTACGAACCTCTCCCTGCAACCTTTCACCACACTATTAAATTGTTCACACTATCCTGACTTTTGCATTCAATGGATTATAGAGCTTTCTGTGAGAAAACAACTCTTACTAGTGATCGGTTCTCTAGTAGAAAATGCAAATAAAAACAAAAAAGGGGAATGTCCTACGTAATAAATGCTGATATAGGAAAATACTGAAATTGTAAATTGGTGCATCTCACTTAGAGCCCAAATCTGTTTTAAACCAGTAATTCCACTCTGGAGAATTATTCCCAAAGAAATAATGCAATATGTAGAGACGGTTGTATCATGAGAATGTTCATTTACAGTATTATTTATAATTGTGAGAGGTACAAACAAATTCAGTCTCAAAAACAGGAGAATGATTATACTAATTCTGAGTGAACAATTAAGTTAATTATGGCATAACCGTTCAATAGATAATATAGAAAATGCACGTTCATGGTTAAAGGGGAAAAAAGGCATATTTTTCTCCATTATTGTCTACATGAATATGTAAAAATCTTAGAACAGATACATAAAAATTACCTTGCTTTTAAGGATGGGTTGTAGGAATAGTTTTTTTTGTCTAATTGCAGCTTTGTGGAGTTGCTGTTTTACTCTGTAAATCATGTCTTCAGAATAAGGAGAAAGACACATTAGTAAATGCCTGCTTATGATTCTTTTTAATGAAAGAAATGCATATCTTCCCACACTGAGTTAGCCTCCATAGCCCAAAGCTAGTACAGTCATCAACAATTTGCAAATCACCAACTGTTATAAAAAGTTCTAACTGCTTCTAACACAGCATCACTGAAATCTGGCTGAGTGTCTTTCAAGTACCCTGCTGAGTTTCTCAGCCTTTCCAATTGCACATCATTCCATAAGCTTGGCTAGGGCCCTTGGTCAATAAGGAGACTCGCAGGTCTTCCTCCACGGCCTTTGTCTGAGATTCTGAGCCTCAGCCGGAAGGGAATGATCCCTGTAATTGTGAATCATCTTCTAAGCTTCTGATGAAAAGTCAGCCTGAAATACTACTGCTGTAAACCATATCGTGGAGCTGTTGGAGATATGTAAATCACGCTACATCAAAGGAAGGAAGGAGTACAGAAGAGAGGAGCAAGCTATAATCTACTGTTTCAAATGACATTGGGATCAGGGAAAGAAGTGATTTGTGACTTTTGCTTCAGAGCAGATTTAGCTGAGCCCCCAGGAATGGAAACTGAGGGGCACGTGCCGGGTTCATAGGCAAGATGCGCCAGCCATGGCAGTCATGGGTGGTAAACATGAAAAGCCCTAAGACCCATTCCTGGGGTACTGTGCTTTGCTCAAACATGCCCAGGTCTCAGAGTGCTACATCGACAGTGTTCAACATATACCAGGAATTGTGCGCAGGAGCTGACATCTTGTGACAAGATGAAGATCAGACCTTTGTCAAGTGTGGACCTCCCTGGAATTAATGAGTATTCTGAAAGAAGACTAAGAAGTCTGTGAGAACCTGGGGTGACTTTCCTAAATCGTAGTCCCTTCTTTGAGGTTCAGCTATGATATTAGTGTTGCAATTTTGGGAAAAGTCACTTGGTCTTCCTGGGACTCAGTTACGTCACCCTATCAGAGGGCTGAGACTAGAACATTTCTTTTTAAAGATATTTATTGATTAATTAATTTATTTATTTATTTGACAGAAATCACAAGTAGGCAGAGAAGCAGGCAGAGAGAGAGGAGGAAGCAGGCTCCTTGCCGGGCAGAGAGCCTGACACGGGGCTCAATCCCAGGACCCTGAGATCATGACCTGAGCTGAAGGCAGAGGCTTTAACCCCTTGAGCCATCCAGGTGCCCCAAGACTAGAACACTTCTAAAATCATGTCCAGCTCTAAGATTCTCTGAGTCTCCAATTCAAAAACTTCACAAAACATTCCAGGTCACACTCCTGCTGACTCCTGCTAAACTTTCAAAGCACTTATTACCAGCAACTTGCAATTTACAAGGAAGCTGATCTTTACTAGCATCTGAATGTTTTCACTAGATCCTTTCCTCCCAAATTGACCTGAAACTTACCCTCAAGATCAAGTCTCCTATTTGTCCAGAGGAGTAATAATGCATGCTAAATGAATGATCATTTGAGAAATGAATTATTACCTTCTCATGCATCCACATGCATCTACGTGCACTATTTCAAGATGAAGAAAAAGGAAAATTACATCTGAAGAACTCCCTCCTCCTTTGTCTGATTGGAAAATGTCACTGGGTCCCCAGGAAGCAGTTTGAGACAAAGATTAGCATAAAGAAAGCATTTCAGAACCTGCTTTTGGGATTAATACCCTTGGGTGGAAAGAAGGAAGTAGGATGAGGCAGAGGGAGAAAGAAGATGTGCTAGAGTATGGTCACATAGAGGACTCAGCCAATCCCAGGGAAAGACCTAGTACTGGAATGACCCTTAAAATGGTTCCAAGTGAGGCCAAGGATTCAAGTATTTATACCTTCCTCCCACCTCCCCTCATAGAGAGTGGCCATTGGATGCCTGCTGCCTATGCAAGAAGGTGTGACCTTGGGCGAGGGTCTCCAAGAGCAATTCCCCAAGAGGGGTGACAGCTGAGAGCCAAGAGCTGGTGGAAGGAGTGAATTAGTGCTGTGGGGGTGGGTAGATGAGGGCAGGGTGGCTGAGTATCTACAGCACAAAAAGGTAGCCTGCTCTATACCACACTTAATTCTTTTTTTTTTTTGGTTTGGAACTTTATTGCTTACTAAATGCTTTCACACAATCTAACTCCCTTAATCCAGGCAGCAACCCCTGGGAAATGGGACTTGTTATCACATCTAAATAATAGCTGACAGATGAGCTTTGCAAGTATCTGCAAGGTGTCCCCTAGAGGAATCCCAGAACTAATGAAAAAATCCTTGAAAGTCCAGGGATATAGAGGAAGAGTAGAGTTGGATTCTCAGAGTTGAATGCTGGGTGAGCTGAGCACACCCTGTCAGTCATTACTATTATTGTGATCGTTATTTCCCTCAGCCTGCTGTGACCTGGAAAAAAGCTGAATTATAATAATATTGTGCTCACTTCCTTTAATAGCCGCCTCACTCTTCTTACTCATTTTAGGTCACGATCACTTATAACTCCAGCACTTTTACATATGAATAGCTATGCAGTTCTGTATTTATGCAAATTTTATCTTTTCTATAATCTACCAGTAGAATGTTTATATTTATCCCTTATTACAGATGGAAAGTCTGTGTCTCCCCAAATCCATCTGTTGAAGTCCTACTTCCCAATGTGATGGTATTTGGAGGCGGGGCCTTCAGGAGATAATAAGGTTTAGATGAGGTCATGGGGGAGAGGCCCTCATGATATGATTAGTGCCCTTATTTGAAGAGAGGGAGACACTAGAGCTCTCTCTCCACCAGGTGAGGATGTGGTAAGAAGGTTGCTGACTGCAAGATTGGAAGACAGCCCACACCAAGAACAAGATCTACTGGCACCTTGATGTTGAACTTTCCAACCTCCAGAACTTTGAGAAATAAATGTCTGCTGCGTAAGCCACCCAGTCTATACATGTTTTGTTATAGCATCCTGAGGAGTCTAATACATCCCTACAAAATTATCATTTTTTTGTTTTGGTCTTTCATTCTCACCTGATAAGTTTATTTTATTCTTGATATCCAATATCTAGATGATTTCTCACCATTCCTAGGGGCATTTCAAACACAGTTTTGTAAGTCCACCTTCAATGTAATCAGCAGACTTTTTAATGAAAAGACAGCGATTGTGGCAATTCCCCTTTAGTTTGACAACTAGTGGGGTCATATCTATTTAATGAATGAATATTACCTTATGACGCATGACTCTAGTGTCTGCATCTTGTCATCTAAAATAATAGTTTCCAATATGTTTCTTAGCAATAAAACTTTGTTTAAATAAAATCCACTTCAAAATAATGAAAACAGATAGAAGAAGAGTCCCTCTCATTCAAGTGGGTGGTGGGACAAGGGGCTCAGCCCCCCTTTTGCAACTGCTCTGCCTTCTCTGTAGCAAATGATTTTGAGCGACTCCTGAGCTATCTCCATGGGCACCCGTAGCTTTGCGGGTTGCACCAAGAGAACTGCTGGGCAAAAATGTCATAGGCACTTTGTCAAATGCCTTGCTGAAATCAAGGCACTGCTTCACCCATATAATCTCACACATATGATGAGTTTCTCATGACTTGTCCTTGGGAAGCCCATTCTGATTTCAAATAATCATTACTCTCTTTTCTAGGTGCTCACAAAACATTTTTTCCAGAGTATTTTAAGGAAGAATGTCAGGGTTGTTTTTCTATAATTTCCAGAGTCTGCATTTTCTGCATTTTTAAAAATAACATCTCCAGTCTCTGACACCTCTTCTGTTCTCCACCTGTAACACCTGTAAGCTCTTTGTGAATTCTAGTGTATGATTAATTTATCCAGAGCAATGGTTCTCAAAGATGACTGCATATTAGAATCCCCCTGGGAGACTTCTAAAAAATGTCCAGGCCTGGGTCCTCACCTCATACCAATTAAATCAGAATCTTTAAAGATTTCTCTGGCACTTTTAATATGCAGCTAGGGTTGAGAACCAGCAAGTGACCCAGGCTTGACTGAAATTCATTTTAAACAATTACATTTTCCTTTACCATCTATTCGCTTTCCAGAAGCTTCAATCTCTCTGTTCTTCATTTTTCTCATTGAAGGTCCTTCTCCATAATTCAGAAGAGAAAAATAAGAACTGAGCTAAACAGTTTTAGTTCCATTTCATCACTTGCTCATCTAGGCCAAAATGATAACCTATGTTTTGCTGTCTCTTAGATTGAAAATATAATTTAAAAGTCATTAACATCTTTCTCAAATTTCTGTTAAATAAGACAATTCCAACAGATTTTTTAAGATCATATAGCTTGTTTTCCTCTCTTTTTATTTAATCTCACCCAGTTGCTTTCTGGCATGATTCTACTTCAGGTTTTGTAGACTCCATACTTAGCAAGAAAATCCCTTTGCTATAAGCCAGTCCCAGCCCATTTCAGTGAAAACTGTGGAATTATCTTCTCCTTTCCCGTGTTGCAAATTTAAGTTCACGGTGTATCTGTTCTCCACAGTATTATCTCTAATTTTCTTCACTCCTCTGTCTCCTGAAGAGTTGCCAAGTACCACTTGTACAAGCGGAAGTCTCCATATGACAGATTGGAATTTATAAAGTCCATTCTTTTATGTGATTCCCTCTGCATTTTGTTTTGCAGCTCTATTGGGGCAATATTCTAGAATTTCATGTTAAACTCTTTTTTACTCGATTAGGCACATTATTATGAGAAATATTTATGACACTTTCTCAAGCAGCTATCAGTCTGAAACTGTAAACTGTACTCTAGGAAACACCATCCTCTTCCCGACACCATCTAGATAGTCAACTATTCCTGTAACAAATCTGCTTTTCTCTCTTTCTCTCTCTCTCTTTTTAAAGATTTTATTTATTTATTTGAGAGAAAGAGAGAAAGAGAGTGTCACAAGGAGAAGCAGACTCCCCACCAAGCAGGAAGCCCAATGTGGGACTCAATCCTGGGACTCCAGGATCATGACCTGAGCCAAAGGCAGTTGCTTAACCAACTGAGCCACCCAGGTGTCCTGCATTTCCCTTTAAAACCATGATCACCAAATGGAAAAATAACCCCAAATCCTTCTGTGTCCTGCAAAGTCCTTAGAAATCCATCCTCAGTATGCACTGTGGCTCTTTTCCTGATCTCCACGTGAAGGGGCAGAAATCAGGCATGGTTGTTGATTGCATGTGTCTCAGCAGCTTTGCAGCCAGGTAGGAAAGCAACGCACTTGCTGAGGAGCATGTGCTAAGACACTGACTCTATGAAGTTAGTCACCAACACAGTGAAGTTCTGGAACCAGTAAGGAGATTTCTCCCTTGTTTGTCTATTAAGTTCGATTTGGGTTACTGCTTCTTTCATCTGAAGGTCTGACTTTCATCCTGGGATGATCTTCTAACCTGATATTTAAAACAGTGCCCACATTTTCTTTTTCTTTCTCACACTTGCATTTGTAAATTTTCAGACTCTAGTCACAATTCATATTTACATCTTCAAAATCCATTTTCATCTGACCTTTTCCCCTTTTTGTCCAACATCATTTTTTCCTTCTATAAAATCCAGAAATCACAGGACAATTCCCTTGGTGTACAAATAAATCCTTTTGGGGCTCCAGAAGAACATCTGTGGTTTCCCAAGGAAACTGCCCCCCACTCCCTGCTCACCATACACACATTGATTACCCGCAATACATTGTCTCCTGGTTGCCTTAGGTCTTTCTGGGAAATTTACTGGATATACCTGTACACATTCTTCATCTTGATTTTTAAGAGATGTTATTTGGAGTTAACAATTAGGGCTAACTAGCTCCTTCAGTGTGATGACAGACCAAATCCCCAAAGTTTAAGAAGCCAAGGGTTCAGAGTCCCACCACTCCCATTAAACAGGATTTCCTCAAAAAACATTTTCTGATGCCTGAGACTTAGCTTCTGCATCTGCGAAATGGGAACAAGGGGTAAGAGGAGATTGAACTAGGATGAGTTTTCAAGTTGTTGTTGTTGTTTTTTTAACCTGCATTGCACTTTATATGAAATCTTATTGAAAATCTCTAAAGCATAAAAGAGAAAAAGCAAGGGGCTGAGATTTGAAGTAGGCAGGTTCAGCTCACCTGCCAGGTGCTGAACTTTCTCCCCACCCCATCCCTCTCACTCTCCCACTGTGCTGTGCCATCAGCTAACTTCTCCGACTGCACACAGAGCAGTTAAAAACCAAATCAAAGGTTCTCAAAGTTCAGTGGTTGTGGGAATCACCTGGGAACGTGCCAAAAGAGCAAATTACTGTGCAATCCCCCTGAAATAATAAAAAGCCTAGGAATTTGCCATTTACCCTTTTATACTGAGGATTAAAGATATAGAATGGTACAATGATCACATCTTGAGAAATACTAAACTGAGTGAATTTGAAGTTTCTTTACGCTCCTTGCAGTAAGAAGCCAAGAAATACAGTACAAACCCTGATTCTACACTTTGTATTTGCCCCATGTGACCCTGGGCAAATTATTTAACTTTTTCTGTTCTCACTCATAAAATGAAGGCATTCGTAATAATGCCCACATCAAAGGATTGTCACCAGGACTAAGTGATAAAGTTTATGTCAAATACTTAGAACAGTGCCTGGAGCATGTTTGAAACTGCAAATAGCAATGCTTACTGTGGATTAAGCAGAACATGACACAAACTTGCATGCACAATTAAATCCAATATCCCTAATATTGCACACATCTCTCTAGCTGATTCTTTTCATGCTCTTTATTCTGTAACCTGCCCCTGCACCACTAGTCACCTTTCATTTCTCTTTTTCTTTTCCTTTCTTTCTTTTTCTTTTTTCTTTCTTTCTTTCATTCTTTTTTTTTTTTTTTTTTTTTGAGCCTTAGTTTTCCTATCTGTAAGATAGGACTAGTATCACTCAAGTCAAGCTACACAAGAGGATAATCAATACAGGGGAAAAAAAGTTCGAATGTTGCTTGCAGACCTTTAGAAAAAAATGTTTTGTTATACACCAAGCAGCATTATTTGGATATTTAGTATGTTAATATGATTTTCATCAGCATCTTTGGAGGCTAGCTTATTTATGTCCACAATTAGTAGAACAGAATGTGGAGAATAGTGGGCAGTGGTAAAACACAGACCATTTCCCTGAGTGAAAAAAGACCCATAAGTCACAGGAGACAGACTGAGATGTGAAGGTCACTCACTTATTCGCAGGAATAAATTATATTATACCATCAAGTAAGTTTCTTCAGCCAGTCATAAAGAAGAATACGGCTAAGTAATTTACTCGCAAATGATGGTTATAAACCACTCATACTCGAACAAATCAAATTACATCATACACACCACCTCGTCATGCTCACAGGGTTACCGGAGTGGGGATGGGAGCAGAGATACAACCACTTATTCGACTTCTCAATTCATGCAAAAGACCACGCCCGGGAAAGGGCTGAAGATCAACAGAGGAGTAAGTTAAATTGCTCTTCTGGCCAAAACCACTCCACCACGATTCCCTCCTTGGGTATCAAGAATCCCACCTCTGAAGTTGAGTGAACAGATGAGTTATCTGCAAGTCCTGGACACAGGCTTGCAGACTGCATTAAGACTCATGTTTTGCTCAAAACAGTCCATCTTTGCAGAACTAAGCTGCATGCAGAAGCAGATTTGGGCCCACATAAGCAGCTCCTAGCAAGGCAAACAAGAACAAAAATTGATAAAGAATGATATGCCAATTAGAGTAAGGCTTCTCATCATTTAATCTCAGATTAAAATGATACAACACGGGAGGTGTAAATTTTAGAGGGAGTAATAGCCAAGACTGGCAGCATGCCGACCATGGGCCAGCAGAGGGCAGGATATAGGAGTTATTGTCCCCATTTTACAGATGAAAGGTAAGACACTGAGAGATAGTAACTCATTTGCCCAAAGTTATACTGTTTAATCAGTGGCAGTGCAGGGATTTAGTTCAAGTCTGTTTGTCTCCCAAGACTCATGGTTCCAATGAGTCACCAAGGCTCTTTCAAACAATGTACAAAAAGTTTGCAGGTAATCTGTGATGACAAATACCTTTTTTCTTGGGTGCTACCTCTGATAACCAGTAGATCTGGCCTTAGCAGAAAGAAACTTTGATAAGTTAAAAAATACCTATAAAAATTGAAGGTTTGGAGAATAGGAGACACATGCCAATTGCTCACCATTCGATTTTGTTTAACCTTCTGATGTTACAGACAAGAATGTGAGGACCTGGAAGAGAAATTGGCCCAAATCCTATGAGATTAAGCAGCCACATCTGCTGCCTGATTACAAACCTTTCCCCTCAGGTTGCTGGTAAGAAGGAATGATATGATTGTTTCCACACCTGCTCTGACCTTACCAGCGGGCATGGGTACTTACTTCTACTGGTTATCCAAGACACTTAGCATAATGTCTTTCACGAAAAAGAATAAAGCAACTTTATATCCCTACATTTTTCCAGTTTTGTTGAGAAAAACTGACATACAACACTTAAACAACAACTTTAAGGCATGTGGCGTCATAGCTGGATTTACATAGATTGGGAACAATGATCACAACACGTTCAACTAACATCCACTTTCTCAACCATCTTCCTCCTTTCTTAACTACAGATATATATATTTACATTATTAAAAATTCAATTACAGAGGCACAAAGGATAAAAATTAAGTTCCCTTTACCAAACCTTAATCTTTTTACCTCCCTGATATGACCACTCTTAACACTTTAAAGAACTCCTCGTAAGTGTTAAAAGTTCTTCAAGAAATCTCCTTAAAGAACTTTTCCACACAGTTACAGATGTTACAGGTGTTCATGAACAAACATACTGCTGTAGGGCTTTGTTTAAATGTGGTCTTATGACAGAAACTACACGCAACTTACGTTTGTTAACTTGATAATTCCCTCACCCTTCTACTTCATTATGGACTGCCTCTAGAACTTTACATTGTAAAACCCCCTATTGAGAGAATGTAACATCATTTGCAAACACTCAGATACACATCCTCTGCAGGTATATTTACTCAAAAGACCTACTGATGCACCTACCTACTGATGAACCATGTTTACAAGAATGTTTAGGCTAGAGGGGGAGGAGCAAGATGGCAGAGGAGTAAGAGACCTAAATATCATCGGGTCCCAGGAGTCCAGCTAGATCAGCATCAAACCATTCTGTGTTCCTATAAACTCAACAGGAGGTTGAAATGGAGAAGAAGAGTGGCAATTCTAGCAACAGAAAAGCAACCACATTCTGGAAGATAGAACGTGTGGAGAAGTGAATCTGAGGTGATAGAAGGGGAAATAGTCCTGGGGCGGGGGGCGGCTCCCAGCAAGCAGTAGAGCAGTAGAACACAAAATTGAAATTTTTAGAAGTCTGCTCTACTGAGGGATCTCCCTCCAGAGAATAAGAAGGGGGTGGAGTCCTCATAGGGACAGTGTGATATCAAGACCCATGGGGTCACAGAAAGACCGGGGGTGTCTGAGTGTGGCAGAGCTCCCAGCTATTGGAGTGGGGAAGCCAGCCATACAGATGGAGCTGAGGAGTGAGCTCTCATCTTGGGGTTACCTTTAACCATGGTCCGAGGCAGAGTTGGGCCACTGCTCTTCGAGCAGGGACCCCACAAGTGGTAGATCCAGGGAGACTCACTTTCCTTCTCCAGGAGGAGCCACATGAGAGCCCGCTGCAGGAATCTGCTGGGTTTGGAGACTCCAAACAAGGCAGTGCGCCAGAGATAGAAATGTTGGGTCACAGGCTGTGTGAGCTCGGAGTGCAGCCAGAGACCAGAGAGACGAGTGGGATTGACTGCTTTTCTCTGAGGGTGCACTGAGCAATGGGGCCCTGAGCTCTCAGCTCCTATGGGCCAGAGATTGGGAGGCCGCCATCTTCATTCTCATCCTCCAGCAATGTGTGGAAAGCATTCAGGGACGAAAAGCTATAGAGAGCAAACCTGAGCAGATTACTTAGCTTGGCCCCTGGCAAGGGCGGTGCAATTCTGCCTCGGGCAAATTTGAAAATCAGTGCAACAGGCCCCTCCTGCAGAAGATCAGCAAGAACATCCAGCCTTCTCCCCATGATTCTTTAGTCTTTCAAAGTTAATTTTTTTTTATTTTATTTCTTCTTATTCTATTTTTTAACTTTTCTTCTTTCCTATTTTAACATTTTTAACTATTTTATCTTTTTTAAAATTTTATTTTATTTTTCAGAGTTCCAAGATTGTTTATGCACCAAACCCAGTACTCAATGCAATATGTGCCCCCCTTAATATCCCACACAAGGCTGCCATCCCCCCACACCTCCTCCCTTCCAAAACCCTCAGTTTTTTTCTCAGAGTTCACAGTCTCTCATGCTTCATCTCCCCCTCTCGTTTACCCCAATTCACTTTTCCTTTCCTTCTCCTAATGTCCTCCATGTTATTCCTTATGCTCTACAAGTAAGTGAAACCATACGATAATTGACTTTCTCTGAATCACTTATTTCATGCAGCATAATCTTCTCCAGTCCTCCACATTAATACAAAAGTTGGGCATTCATCCTTTCTGTTGGCTGTGTAATATTCCATTGAATATATGGACCATATCTTCTTTATCCGTTCATCAGTTGAAGGACATCTTGGCTCTTTCCACAATTTGGCGATTATGGCCATTGTTGCTATGAACACTGGAGTACAGATGGCCCTTCTTTTCACTACTTCTGTATCTTTGGGGTAAATACCCAGTAGTGCAATTGCAGGGTCATAGGGTATCTCTATTTTCAGTTTCTTAAGGAATTTCCACACCGTTTTCCAAAGTGACTGCACCAACTTGCATTTCCACCAACAGTGTAAGAGGGGTTCCCCTTTCTCCACATCCTCTCCAACACTTGTAGTTTACTGTCTTGTTGATTTTGGCCATTCTGACTGGTGTAAGGTGGTATCTCAATGTGGTTTTGATTTGAATTTCCCTGATGGTTAATGATGATGAACATTTTTTCATGTGTCCGTTAGCCATTTGTACATCTTCTTTGGAGAAGTGTCTGTTCGTGTCTTCCACTCCTTTTTTGACATAATTATCTGTTTTTTGGGTGTTGAGTTTGAGGATTTCTTTATTTAACTATTTTATCGTATCAATACTTTTTTAATTTTTTTTTAATTTTCATTGTCATAGTCATATTCTAGCCCATCATTGTATTTAACTTATTTTTTGTATACATATAGGGTTTTCTTTCCTTAAAATTTTGGAGTACAGCTTCTTCTAACAAACCAAAATATACCCTAAATCTAGCACATGGCTTTGTTCTAGTCTCCAGCCTGATCACATTCTTCCCCCGCCCCCCTTTTTTTAAACCAACTTCTTATTGTATCAATTCCTTTCCTAGAATCTTTTTAAATTTCATCTTTACAGTCATATTCCATCTCTTCATCGTGTTTACTCTTATTTTTGTATACGTATAAGTTTTCTTTCTTTAAAATTTTGAGAGGCAGTTTCTTCTAACAGACCAAAATACTTCCAAAATCAAGTGTGTGACCCTGTTCTATTCACCACTCCTATATGAGTGGTGAATAGAATATATATATTCACCCCCCGCTTTCTTCTCCCTCTGGTTTTGGGTCTCTTCCAATTTGTTAGTATATATTTATTTTTCTGGGGTCATTTCTACACTTTTAGTATTTTGTCCTTTCATTCATCTATTCTTATCAAGCTGGAAAAACTCACCCCCAAAAAAGAACAAGAGTCAGTACCAATAGCTAGGAACCTAATCAAAATGGACATTAGTAAGGTGTCAGAACTAGACTTCAGAATGACAATTATCAAAGTGCTAGCTGGGCTCAAAAAAATATATTGGAGCAAATTATAGTAAAGAATTTCCCTATTTTGGCAAAGGGAGCAAGCATCAAAATCCAGGAGACACAGAAAACTTCCCTCAAAATCAATAAAAATAGGTCAATGTCCCATCACTGGATAGTAAAACTTACAAGTCTCAGTGACAAAGAAAAAATCCTAAAAGCACCACGGGAGCAGAGGACTGTAACATACAATGGTAGAAATATTAGACTGGTAGCAGACCTATCCACAGAGAACTGGCAGGGCAGAAGGGACTGGCATTAAAGTATTCAGAGCATTAAATGAGAATAATATGCAGTCAAGAATACTATAGCCAGCTAGTCTGTCATTGAAAAATTGAAGGAGAGATAAAAAGCTTCCAGGACAAACAAAAACTAAAAGAATTCATGAAAAAACCAACCCCACAGGAAATATTGAAAAGGGTCCTCTAAGCAAAGAGAGAGCCTAAAAGTAATAGACCAGAAAGGAACAGAGACAATATACAGTAACAGTCACCTTATAGGCAATACAAGGGCACTAAAAATTTATATCTTCTAATAATTACCCTGAATGTAAATGGGCTAAATGCCCCAATCAAAAGACACAGGGTATCAGAATGGATTAAAAAAAACAAGACCCATTGATATGCTGTCTGCAAGAAACTCATTTTGGACCCAAAGACACCTCCAGATTTGAAGTGAGGGGGTGGAAAACAAAATTTACCATGCTGATGGACATCAAAAGAAAGCTGGAGTGGCAATCCTTATATCAGATAAATTAGATTTTAAACCAAAGATTTTAAACTGTATCATACTTAAAGGGTCTGTCCAACAAAAAAAAACCTAACAATTTAAAATATCTATGCCCCTAACATGGGAGCAGCCAATTATATAAAACAATTAATGACAAAATCAAATCAACACATCAACAATAATAGTAAGGGACTTCAACACCCCCCCTCACTGAAATGGACAGATCATCCAAGCAAAAGATCAACAACGAAACAAAGGCTTTAATGACACACTGGACCAGATGGACATCATAGATATATTCAGAACATTCCATCCCAAAACAACAAAATACACGTTCTTCTCTAGTGTGCATGGAACATTCTTCAGAATAGATCACATTCTGGATCACAAATCAGGTCTCAGCCAGTACCAAAAGTTTGGGATCATTCCCTGCATATTTTTGGACCACAATGCTTTAATACTAGAACTCAACCACAAGAGGAAAATTGGAAAGAACTCAAATACATGGAGGCTAAAGAACAACATACTAAAGAATGAATGGGTCGGGGCTCCTGGGTGGCTCAGTGGGTTAAAGCCTCTGCCTTCGGCTCAGGTCATGATCCCGGGGTCCTGGGATTGAGCCCCACATCGGGCTCTTTGCTCCGCGGGGAGCCTGCTTCCTCCTCTCTCTCTGCCTGCCTCTCTGCCTAGTTGTGATTTCTCTCTGTCAAATAAATAAAATATTTAAAAAAAAAAAGAATGAATGGGTCAACACAGAAATTAAAGAAGAATTTTAAAAACTCATGGAAACAAATGAAAATGAAAATACAACTATTCAAAATCTTTGGGACAGAGCAAAGGCAGTCCTGAGAGGAAAGTATATAGTGATACAAGCCTTTCTCAAGAAACAAGAAAGGTCTCAAGTATACAACCTAACCCTACACCTAAAGGAGCTGGAGAAAGAACAACAAAGAAAGCCTAAACCCAGCAGAACAGAAATCATAAAGATCAGAGCAGAAAACAATGAAATAGAAACCAAAAGAACAGTAGAACAAATCAACGAAACTAGGAAGCTCTTCTTTGAAAGAATTAATAAGATTGAATAACCCTGGCCAGACTTACAAAAAGAAAAGAGAAAAGACCCAAATTAACAAAATCATGAATGAAAGAGGAGAGATCACAACCAACACCAAAGAAACACAATTATAAGAACGTATTATGACCAACTATACACCAGCAAATTTGACAATCTAGAAGAAATGGATGCCTTCCTAGAGACCTATAAACTAGCAAAACTGAACCAGGAAGAAATAGAAAACCTGAACAGACTCATAACCAGTAAGGGGATTGAAGCAGTCATCAAAAACCTCCCAACAAGGGGCGTCTGCTTGGCGCAGACATTAAACATCTGCCTTCGGCTCAGGTCATGATCCTGAGATACTGGGATTGAGCACTATGTCAGGCTCCCTCTCATTGGGAAGCCTGCTTCTCTCTCTCCCACTCCTCCTGCTTGTGTTCCCTCTCTCACTGTCTCTCTCTGTCAAATAAATATATAGAATATTTGAAAAATAAAAAAGGAACACATATTAGGGGTGCCTGCGTGGTTCAGTGGGTTAAAGCCTCTGCCTTCGGCTCAGGTCATGATCCCAAGGTCCTGGGATAGAGCCCCACATTGGGCTCTCTTCTCAGCAGGGAGCCTGCTTCCCTTTCTCTCTCTGCCTGCTTCTCTGACTGCTTGTGATCTCTGTCTGTCAAAAAAATAAATAAAATCTTTAAAACAAACAAACAAACAAAAAACCTCCCAACAAGAGCCCAGGGCCAGATGGCTTCCTGGGGGAATCCTACCAAATATTTAAAGAAGAATTAATACCTATTCTCCTGAAACTGTTTCAAAAAATAGAAATGGGAGGAAAACTTCCAAACTCACTTTATGAGGTCAGCATTATCTTGATCCCAAAACCAGACAAAGACCCCATCAAAAAGGAGAATTACAGGGGCGCCTGGGTGGCTCAGTGGATTAAGCCACTGCCTTCGGCTCAGGTCGTGATCCCAGGGTCCTGGGATCGAGCCCCACATCGGGCTCTCTGCTCCGCGGGGAGCCTGCTTCCTCCTCTCTCTCTGCCTGCCTCTCTGCCTACTTGTGATCTCTCTCTCTGTCAAATAAATAAATAAAAAATCTTAAAAAAAAAAAAAAGGAGAATTACAGCCTGGGATCGAGCCCCACATCGGGCTCTCTGCTCAGCAGGGAGCCTGCTTCCCTTCCTCTCTCTCTGCCTGCCTCTCTGCCTACTTGTGATCTCTGTCTGTCAAATAAATAAATAAAATCTTTAAAAAAAAAAAAAAGAAAATTACAGACCAATATCCCTGATGAACATGGATGCAAAAATTCTCACCAAAATACTAGCCAATAGGATTCAACAGTACATTAAAAGGATGATTCACCACGACCACGTGGGATTTATTCCTGGCTGCAAGATTGCTTGAACATCCACAAATCAATCAATGTCATACAGTACATTAATAAAAGAAAGAACAAGAACCATATGATACTCTCAATAGACACTGAGAAAGAATTTGACAAAGTATAGTACTTGATCAAAATTCTTCAAAGTGTAGGGATAGAAGGTACATACCTCAATATCATAAAAGCCATCTATGAAAATCCCACAGTGAATATCATTCTCAATGAGGAAAAACTGAAAGCTTTTTCCCTAAGGTCAGGAACACAGCAGGGCTGTCCACTATCACCACCACTATTCAGTATAGTACTAGAAGTCCCAACCTCAGCAATCAGACAATAAAAGGAAACAAAAGACATCCCAATTGACAAAAAAAGAAGTCAAACTCTCACTCTTTACAGATGATATGATACTTTATATGGGAAACCCATAAAACTCTACTCCAAAACTCTTACAATTCGTACAGGAATTCAGTAAAGTGTCAGGATATAAAATCAATCCACAGAAATGAGTTGCATTTCTATATACCAACAGCAAGACAGAAGAAAGAGAAATTAAGGAGTCAATCCCATTTGCAATTGCAGCCAAAACCATAAGATATCTAGGAATAAACCTAACCAAAGAGGCAAAGAATCTGTACTCAGAAAACTATGAAGTACTCATGAAAAAAACTGAGGAAGACACAAAGAAATGGAAAAACATTCCATGCTCATGGATTGGAAGAACAAATATTGTGAAAATGTCTATGCTACCTAAAGCATTCTACACATTTAATGCAGTCGCTATCAAAATACCGTCAAGGTTTTTCAAAGAAATGGAACAAATAATCCTAAAATTTATATGGAACCAGAAAAGACCCTTGAATAGCCAAAGGAATGTTGAAAAAGAAAACCAAACTTGGCAGTATCACAAGTCCAGACTTCAAGCTCTATTACAAAGCTGTAGTCATCAAGCTGGCACAAAAACAGACACATAGATCAACGGAACAGAATAGAGAGCCCAGAAATCGTCCTCCAATGCTATGGCCAACTAATCTTTGACACAGCAGGAAAGAATGTCCAACGGAAACAAGACAGTCTCTTCAACAAATGGTATTGGGAAAATTGGACAGTCACATGCAGAAGAATGAAACTGGATCATTTCCGTATACCACACACAAAAGCAGACACAAAATGGATGAAAGACCTAAATGTGAGACATGAATTCATCAAAATCTTTGAGGAGAACATAGGCAGCAACCTCTTTGACCTCAGCCACAGCAATTTCTTCTTAGAAACATCACCAAAGGCAAGGGAACCAAGGGCAAAAATGAACTATTGGGATTTCGTCAAGATCAAAAGCTTTTCCACAGCAAAGTAGATAGTCCACAAAACCAAAAGACAGCAGACAGAATGGGAGAAGATATTTGCAAATGACATATCAGGTAAGGGCTAGTATCCAGAATCTATAAAGAACTTATCTAACTCAACACCCAAAGAACAAATAATCCAATCAAGAAATGGGCAGAAGACATAAACAGACATTTCTGCAAAGAAGACATCCAAATGGCCAACAGACACATTTGAAAAGGTGTTCAACATCACTTTTCACTTTTCTGGGTGTTCCATTTTATGGGGAATGCTAACTCAGGCAACTAAACCCCTACCATTTGTGTTGAGGCAGTTTTTCCTTGAACTTTAAACTGTTGTTAATCTTAAAGGATCACCCATTTATCTTATAATATTTTACATAAAGGCATGAATTTTAATTCTTCTTCTGAACCATTAGAATTACACTTATTGTCCAAAATGGTTAAGAAGGACATGTGTATACACACACACACACACACACACACACACACACACACACACACATCAATTAATTTTTAGAGATGTCATTTATGGTTGATTTTGTTCTCAGCAAGTATCCATGGTCTTTGATTTGTTCCTACAAATGAACATGATAGGATGTCAATCCCTAGGTTGATAAGGACTATTGTTTTCATGGGAAAATTGGGAACATTACATTTGCTACTTCACAACCTGACTCCAGTAACACCCTGCTTTCAAGCTTGTCCACTGTGCCTGCTCATTTGACCCCAAAAAGTGGAATTGTTGTGATGGATAAATTGAGCGAGGCTGTCACTCTAAAACTAAAAGTGGCAACAGGAAACTAGCAACCCATAACTAGCAAGAACCAGCAGGATAAACCTGTATTTAGAAAGAAAGCAGTTTATTACATCCTGCTGAAATTACTAAAAGTAGAAAAGTAATCCATATCCTCCAAACCCATTGATGAATTATTCTCCCAAATCCTTTCATCCAGGCTTAGATCAGCTGTGGACCCCTGAAACGTTCTGTGATAAGAACTTTCTCTTGTTTTATTTTATATGTTAATATTATATATTATATATTATATGTTAATATATGTTAATATTATATATTATATGTTATTGCAATATATTGCAATATATTACTAATTAACCAGATATATTTTTACTGTTAGAAGACATGAGTTCATTACCAGACAGAAACTATTTTTTAGGACAGAGGTTTTCAAACATTTCCTTCTAGTATTGCCAAATGAAGTTTAATTATGCATGCTCTAGAACATTTTTAACATATAATGTTTTATCATATGATTAATTAATTGCAAAAGATGTCATTTCTGGCCTAGTATAAATATTGATATTTTAAAAATAAAATATTCCATCACTCTTTTAGATGTTTTTGATGAGCTACAAATATCATAACAATGAGAGACCCATAATTATCCACTAAAAAAATAAACATCTTGAAATTTTATCTGATGCCATTTTCCCCTAAAATATCTTTAGTGGAAAGTATTTTCATTTCACTTTCCTTGTGGAATGTAATCTTAAAGTAATATATTTCATGCTTGAAAATCTCTTAATTGTCTTATCATGATCCTCTGCAATTATTTTCATATATAGATATAATATATGCATATATACATATACACATACATATATGTATATATATAATTTAGTTTCTAAAAATTTCCTGTGGTCATAATGCTTGGATTAAAATAATATTATAATGCATGTAACTTAACACACATATTTAAAATACCTCTTCTGGGTTTAGTTGCCTTACTTTTGTTATGGTCAATAATTTACCAAACCTCAAAAATGTACTATAAATGTTCATAAACAGTAATCCTAAGAAGTAAAATTTTATTCTAAATCATCTCTTAAGAAATTGACATGGGTTGCTGCAACAACATGAATGGAGCTAGAGAGTACAATGCTATGTGAAATAAGTCAGTCAGAGAAAGACAAATACCATATGATTTCACTCATGTGTGGAATTTAAGAAACAAAACAAATGAGCAAAAGAAAAAAAAAGAGAGAGAGAGAGAGAGACAAACCAAGGAACTGGAGAGAACACACTGAAGGTTACCAGAGTCGGGGTATGGGGACGAAGGGTGAAATAGGTGTTGGGGATTAAGACGTACACTTGTCATGGTGAGCATCACGTAATGTGTGCAAGTGTTGAATCACTATAAGGTGTTCCTCAAACAATATAACACTATATGTTAACTTACTGGAATTAAAATAAAAATTTAATTTAAAAAATTAACGTGGGTTGCTTATGAAGCCTTGGTTAAAGAAACTGTCCAGTTGGCCCTTGTTTGGTATCAGGGGGGTTGTACTTACCACAGAGTGCCATTGTAAGACCCCAGAGAGGTGGTAAGCTTTTCTTTTAGGAAGTATGACAAGGAAAGGAGGGACACGGGCAGAGGCAAACCAGACCATTGGTAATTTCTCAGGAAGTTTGGGGAAAGAGAGCAGATGGAATAGTACAAACTGAAAGTGTATTCCTTTAAAATCATGTGTAACCATGTTCCCCTTGGAGAGTTTTTGTACACCCTGGTTTGAGGATCACTGCTTTAAAACATGGATTATTCTTCTTCTCTAATAAGCCTTCTCAACCAGGCAAAGATGACCAGAATGGGATGTGACCAGCGTTTACCTTCTGGACCTTATATATGTATTGGAGTAACACTGAACATGTTCTCCAAGAGCAAGAAACCAATCTCCTCTCCATTGTTACGATCTTTTCACACTACTGATAGAAGGCCATGCTCTTGAGGCTATAAAATAACAGTGGATAATTATTTCTGAGACAATCTCTTCATTTAAATTTAGGTTCATGAAAATCTATAAGGATAAAGAAAACAGTAAGAAAAAAATCCATTGAAATGTGACAGGATAACAGCAAAAATACGTTGATATTTAATATATTTTAAATTACTTGTCTGCTCCAACCACTGTATGTATGCCACAAACACAACACATATCCTGGTTATATCCTAAGTACAGCTCAGTGCTAAGCAAAGTGAAAAAGTCAGAAAATAACAGGGCAGAGATTCCAGCAAGGTTACCATTGGGGGAGGGAGAAAAACAGCTCCTACAGAATAATAGGTTTTAAATTGGAGGTCTTTACTTAAAACCCTCAGGAAATAAAAAGGGTCAAAAAACAGAAAATTGCACAGGGGTTATATTACTTTAAAAGACAATCTCGTTTCTCTTTCAAAAATAGCTGTATTTTTTGGAAGATGCCTTTGACAATGGATGTCATCACTTAAGGAGCATAGCTCAATAAAAGAGTGGTCAAGAATTCTGAGTTTTATGGCACTTAAATGTTTCTGCCAGTTTATAGAAAATGGTGCCATTTTGACCAATTTGATTTAAGGAACTGAAAACTCCGATGTAAATTAAGAAATTAAACTAATTTTAGGGTTTTCTTTAAATTTTGCAATCAGGAATATATTTTATTTAAAGATTGTAGAATTAAAACTTTACCGACTCTAATATCCTAAATGAAATCTTGTAGTGTGTTTGAAAAGAAAACTGTTTTCAGTAATAGGGAAAACAAACAACTGTGTAATCAGGGAAAATCTTTCTGCATCATTTCATTTTTACACAGTCACTAATGAGAATCCTCTTAATACTGATAACATATGCTTATATCATTGTCCAAAGAAAAGTTCTCTAATGTCAGTCTGGAAAGATTAATATGTTTTAATTTCTTAGAATTAAGTAGATATTACATTAATAGACACGAACTCAAGCTCAGTCAGTATGTTCCATTCATAATAATCGTGATAAAGACATGGGATTACCAATAGTTTACACATTATTTCCCAAGTAGATATATAAGTGGAATCCTGCTATATAAATCTGTGATTTCCTGAATCATGTGCCTGGTACATGATATTCTCTCAATTAAAAAAACAACAACAACAACAACAACAATGAATTACTTTCCCTATAGTCATTAGCCTATTTAGTCTATAGGTGTCCAATAAGCACTTAAAATAAGGTTACAACATCCAGTAGACACTAAAGGCACAGTTTCCAGTGAATTCATGCTATCAGAGTTTATAAAATGTAAACAAAGATGGCGGTAAGGGAAGAGAAGCCAGAGGGCAACAGTGGTCTTACGACTGATGTTACCCATGCTTTAAGCATTGTCATACTTCTGCCACCCTGGTAGGCAAAATTGGACGGGGTGAAAGACAACTATAAGACCAGAAAAGAACAAGAGCCTGAGTCTGAGAAAAAAAAAGTAAGGGTGCAGGCAGATTTAGGCGGAGGCCACAGATGAAGCCCAAAGAGAACACAGAGAATTTGACAGTTGTTTCCAATGAATATTCAAAGTAAGAAAGAAGTTAAACAAATTCAAGCTGTTTTCTCCTAGTGCTATTTCACTGAAGCTTATTATTTAGGAGAAGGTCTGTGGTTTACGTTGAATTTCTGGTGGTTGCTTATCTCAGGTTGGAATCCCAGCTGACGTTTTGGGGGCGCTTACTGTGAACCAAGCGTTGTGATGGTTATTTCACACATTTCACCCCATTTCAGCCTCCCAAGTACTCTAGGAGATAGGCAGTCGTACCATCCCTATTTTCTGGTTAGGCAAATGGGGCTTAGAGAAGCTACTTTAAGTTTACTTGTCACAGGCGAGTAGTGTAGCTAGTATAAGTATCTAAGGGAAAACGTCCTGTTTCCTTAAATCCAAAGCCCTTAAACCGCTCAGCTACTGAAACTGCAAGATTAGTGACATTCAAATATGTCTTTGAAATCCAAGTGCAAATTTCATTTGCTAATTATCACCAGTTGATTCAATTACAGTACAAACTCCTGGCTAAACAAATAGTTAAATGTGTATGGTGTGAGCAGGAGGATATTTCGTATTTTTTCCCACATTCATTTTCCCTAATGAAGACATTGAGATGGGATGTTAGCCTTGACAAATGTCACATGAGCATATAAATATCTAAATACATGTCTACATGTTTCCAAACAAATGTATTAAATATATACACATACATCTAGAGAAATACATGTAAATACTTACAGATAAACGCATACTTTTATATGTTAAAAAAATGTTTTACATCTTTTCTATCAGTCCGCAAATCAATGAATAGATTTAATGCAAAACCAAATTTTAAAAACCCAACATAGCTTTGAAAGAAATCATCAAAATGACTTAAAATTTCATCTGGATAAATGAAGAGGAGATTACTTGTCTTACTAGACATTAAAATATTATAAAGCTTAGATAATTAAAACCCTGCGATAAGATGGATCAATGGGAGGAAAGAGCAAAGCAACAGCCACTGGTGTGCATATAATATGTGATTTAAAAAATACCATCTACCAATGGAAAAGACCCAGATTATTTATTAAATACTACAGAGGAACTAGAATATTTGTGGAAGAAAACCAAGTTAAACTGTTGGATTTGTGAAGCTATAAAGAGTTCGAGAATTCAAATACTACTAATACAGTAGCTCTGAAATATGGTCAAAACATTTTAAAAATAATCACAAAGATTATTGGTTATAATCAAAGGTTATAACTCCATTCTTCTCTTTGTAACTAAACTCCCACTAGTGCACTTAATCGAGGATTCTGCATAAACCTCGGACTCACTCAGCAGTGTTGTTTATATAAGAATTAAGTTGTATTTTTAAGAATATTTTAAATTTTTAAGTATATTTTTAAACTATTAAGAATATTTTAAAGAACATAATATTTTCACTTTCCACAGTCTTTAAAAATTGAATATGTAATATACTTATATGTAATACACTAAATATATTTCCTCTTGCCCTCATTCCCTCTACTTATTAGAGAAGGACATTATTTTTTCTATTTTCTTAGAGGAAATTGCTCAAGTTTAAAACTGAGACGTTAACCATGCTGAATGTATAGCTACCTTCCAACAAGCACTTTGCAAGGCACTAGAAATCTGGTTGTGCCTGTCATTTTTGCTACAGATACAGCTCAAACAGAGGGTAAAGAATGCAAGCCCTCAGTTTTGTCTTGTCATCATAAAAGATGGGTATAAGTCTAAAATATCATTGAGAGAGTTTTTATTACTGTGGGTTCAGTCAAGTTTGCTACCCTGTGGAGAAATACCTGTCAAGACATATTTGTCCTTCCCCAATGAAACAGTGTTTTGACGTGATTGCAATCGGGAATAGAGATTTCCTTGATTTACTGAATTAGGGGGAAAACTGGGTTTGCCTAAGCCTTTATCTCTCCTTCTTCCCCTGAAAAAACTTTTAAATAGCGTTGATAATTTTAATTGTAGCTTCTGAATATCAAGAAGATGTTTTATCAAACCATGTCTCTTTAACCCAAATTACCATGTTTATCATTTTATTTTTTTGCTGGTTGGCATAATGGCAAATGGTGGTGGTGGTTGTTGTTTTTTTAATTTTGAAATTTTTCATATTCATGGAAAATATGAGAGACTTACATAATGAACACTTATATATCCATAATGTAATGGGTTCTAGATTTTAAAATTGTTAATATTCTGTTTTTCTTACTGTTACATATTTTATGCCAAACTCGCTAGCTTACATTGTTTTGTAAGGAAGAGCATTCCCTCCTTAGCTATAGCTGTGTGGTTTTCCTGAAAGACAGGGTCTACTGGAAAGGGAAGGCGAACGTTTGAATCTTTCCCTTAAATTGCCACAATTCAGAAGAAGGAGCTTGTGTTAAAGTCATTTCTAACAGTAGCAATAAGGAGATTTTGTTGTTGTTGTTGTTGTTGTTTGCTTTTTTTAGAGCATCATGTATTTTTTAGACATAAAACTGTGTAAATCAATTGCAGTTATTCTTTTTGATGCTCAAGTGGTTCAGCTTTGGATAGTAGTAGCCCACCAGTTTTCTTCTGGCTTGTTTATCTGTTTCTCATGGGGCAGAAGGCACGGTCGGCTGGGAAGAACTGCATTTATAGGGAGCAGGAAATCGGCCACGTAGTTAAGGCTTGGAGGTAGAGGATATCAAATACAGTCACATTTACCAAACAGATGGTAAGGAGAGAAAGCTGAGATTAAACCAGAAGGGAAATATGCAGCTTTATTTTTGACATGCCACTTTCTTTTCTAGATGTGAACTAGGATTTGTCATGGATACCTATAATTATTTTGTTCTGCTACCTGTTAAGTTGGGAAGAGCTTCCTCCAGCTCAACTCTTTCATTCATATTTCCACCTTTAGATTGAGGAAAGAAGCATAAGCAATCTTACAAGCTTTTTGGTTTTTCAAAGTAAGATGCTTTGCAATGGAAAAATATCTCAAGATAATGTTAACTATTTTTCAATAAATTTCAAAGTCTTTTCTGAATTATTGTCAAGTAAGTACTAATGAAAAATACAACTACAACTTTTATTTACCCCTAAAAATTTTATTTATGTTTGGTTTCAAGCCCTCTAAACAAGAATAATTTGTTTTCAATATTTGGACAAGAGGAAATTAAACTATTTGGGTCATCTGACCCATCAGTACTGGAGGAATGGAAATTTTCAATACAGAGAAATGAAACTCCTCTGCATAATTCAATTAAATTATGAGACTGAAATGTGAAGTTAAATCCCATCATCTGAAAACAAAGTACTAAAATATTTCCAATCTTCCAAAAAATGTGAAATTGGGAATAATATTTAACGCTCATTAAATTTCCTTTTCAGTGATTCTTCTTTTATGAGGCATAAGAGATGCCGTTGCTATAATGATAACCTACCACAATCAATAGCAATTTTTCAATTTATTAAAATGAGATTGGGATGAAGGACATCTATGAAGGAAGACCCCTGTGGGTAGAACTGAGGATGGCAAGACTTGGTCCCTTACAATATTAACCATCAGTGGAAGACTATCTCCCCAGCAAAGTTTCAGGAGGTGTGTGTTTGCGCTTTCGAAGAGGCGGCTTGCATTCATTATTAACAGCAATAGTAATAAAAAAAAAGTGTCAACACATTGTATCACCACATTCTGTTCCTAACATTTATAAATACAGTCTCTAAACTACAAATAATTTACCCTACATCAAATGAAACAAAACCAAACAAATAAAAACAAAAATATATTTATATTTTATTTCTTGCCTTTTAAAATTCTTCTTACTTTAAAAAAATATGTTTGTGTAGAAGGGTTTATGGCATAAGATGCCTTAAGATGGGTTCATGAATTTACTGTTTCCCTTTTGAGAGAAATCCAAAAAAGGGAGAATGGAGAAAAAGATAAAGAAAGAGAGGAGACAGCAACCTGTTAAAGGTCAAGCAGAGGGGGCAGCCCTGTATCACTTAATTCAATAATACCCCCTTAAAGTTGGCCATTGCTTTTTTTATTATAGCATGTCAGTGCTTCTAAGAACACTAACAGTGAGAAATAAATTAATATGGCTTCAGATGCGGCAGATGACAATGGGAGGCCAGGTTTAATTCACCCTTATGAAGTCTTCTTGAATTGTGTCACCTATAGAATTTGTACTTGACTTTTGGAAACATAAAATGTTCTTGCCACTGAGAACTAATTAAGAAATCTGGCCCTCTGTGACTGAGCTCATTTTGTTCAGGTTGACTGCATGTTCAAGTTTGACTCAAGATGCTCATCTAATGTATACTCTGACCAACTCTTTCAGTTGGATTAAGATAATTGCCTAGCTCAACACTCTCCTTATACATTCCATAAGAATGGCATTCAGAGCCCTTAACAGAGACAGAGACTGTTACCCAATCACCACTCCAGATTTTTAAGAAGCTTGAACTGCAAAAGTTAAAGGTGTGCTTTGGAATGAACCCAAAGCAATCCCACGCTACCACTAGCAGACAAAAAGAGGAGTATGCACCTTGCAGCAGGTAGCAACATGGATGAATCTTATAGACATTAGGTTAAGTGAAAGAAGTCAGACACAAACAGTGGGTACTCATGATTCTATTTATATGAAGTTTAAGAACAGAGCATTTTAATATTTGATGATAGAAGCCAGAGTATTGATTACCTCTGGTAAATAGGTATCGACAGAGAAGGAGTGTTAGGGTACCTTCTAGAATGGCTGAAGTTCCCCCCATATCTTGATATAGAATGTGCCTTGGGTATAGATCTATAAAAATTCATTGAACTGTACCCTTTGTGCATTTGAAAATTACACCTCAATGAAAACTACCAAAAGAATTAGACAAAAAATACCCAACTTTAAACTGATTACAAACACAAGAAGTCCTGATTTTTCAATAGAGACCCCAAAGAGTTTCATCTTCACAATGCTGCCATTAGACTATCAGACTGTTGTAAGTGGGTACGAGCTCTGGATTGTGGATCTAACTTACTTTCTCTGCTATATAAACCAAGCAAAGTCATCAAGGCCCCAGTCATCAGACAGATGGAGCACACTCAATCCTTGTGTCTCATTGTATCATTGGGGTTTCAAGCAGAGAAGTTAGAAAACCAAGTCTTCCATGAAAGCCACGGCCACGGGCCTGATAGCCTCAGGAATTCACCCATGAAATCAATATTTTGGGAGTCAGATGCTATCACAGGCACAGGACATACACAGATGAACAATTAAGACAAGATCCTGCTGCCCTAGACACTCAGGGATCAGGGAAGAGAAGAAGATAAGCAATTTAAACGTAAATGCACAAAAAACTCTCAGCTAGTGGTAAGTGAAGGAACGAGGAGGGGGCCTTCTAGATGAAGCAGTCAGAGAAGACCTCTCCAAACATGTGACCTTTGATCAGTGACTTAAATGATGACGTGGAGTCAGTCATGCAGAAAGGAAAACTGTGAACCAGGTAGATCGAGAGCAGCAAGTCAAAGTCCTGACGAAAGAAAAAGCTTGATGTGTTTGATAAATACAAACAAGGCCAGGAAATGAGTGGGGAAATCATAGGAAACAAAAACAAAAAAATAAAACAAAAGAAAGGAGACTATTTTGAGTCTATGAATTGGATTCTGAACACAATGCTAAGCTATCAGAAGGGTTTAAGGGAAGGGCTAATGCAGATGAGAGAAGTTAAACTTGAGACATACGGGGATAGAACTGGTTAGCTCTTGACTGATTAAATAGTGAAGAAGGGGGAAAGGAGGAATTAAAGAAAACTGTCTGAGGGCTAGAGCAAGCAATGTTGGTAGTAATAACAGCACCATTCTCCAAAATAAAGGAGTTTTGAAAGATTAACAAATTAGAGGGAAACACACGTTCATTTTGGAAAGACTGAGTTGGAGCTATCTTTCAGCTGTCTCTCCAATGACCATAATTTTTACTTCAACAGATGAAACAGTAGGACCTGAAGGAGCTCAAAGTCATCACCCAGTTAGAAAAACCACCTCAAGTTTATGTCTAAAAATGGAGGGCCAGTTGTATTTTTCTTTGAATAATGAGGACAGAATTTTGAAAATCAGCAGGGATATTTTAATATCAGCCTGCTGAATTCCTAAGACTGGAACCTCTAGAAGGAATGATTGAGGAGGCAATACACTCAGCCAAGCCATTGTTTCCTTGTCTGTGGCAAAATATTTCCAACTATTTGAAGGATGGAGGATAAAAAATTTTGGTTTTTCAAAACCTACACCTAGTAATGGGGCTGCAAACAGCACTATAAAACACTGTTGGTGGAGATGCCTGTCAAACGGTAATACAAATTTAAATAAATTAAAATTTAAATGTGTTAGTCCTTTGGTAAAGTATTATCATTTCTACTGATTTTTCTAAAAATGTTTATTTATACCAGTACACAAAAATATTTATTTTAGCATAGATTTGGAAAGAATTCCACTATATGTAATGACAAGACAGGAGATAAGTTATGGTTTCTTACATATAATGGAATAGTACATAGCCATTAAAAGTAAATACCTGTATGTACAGACATAATATATATATGTATATATATATACATATATAAGTGAAAATGCTAAGTAGAGCAAATACAATGTAATTCCAAGTTGAGTTGAAAAAAATCTAGAAAAATGATCAAGCTGTAGCTATTTTTTCCATGATTAAGATATTTCCATAATATTTAGATTTTGCATAACCATTTATTATTTTTGTAATGGAAAAGAGCCATAAAAATATTATAGTCAAAGCTGTCCAATGAAGAAATCATGGAAAGCAGAGTATCCAAAACTTAACTTTTCAATGTTATGAATGTTGAAGTCAGAAAGTCCTAAGACCCAATATAGTTTTGAGGGCAATGTGGAGTCTGCTAAAAAGAAAAAAAAAAAAAGTAAGATTTTTTGAGTATATGTTTAAAACTAGATTTAGAAGAGATGTAGACAGGGTCTATGCCTAACACCTAAGCAACACCCTTTTCTCTTCTTCCTGATATAATTTCCTCTGACCAGACTGTTGTCCTAGCTGAGATTCTCAAATGTTCAATGGCTTTCAAAAGAAGCCCATTTAGTTTTCTGGTTTTAATTATTTTATATAAGATTGTAAAGATGGATCAGAGAAAAGTTATATAATTTCACATGAAGGGCTCACATCATTAAAATTATTTGGAAGGGAAGAATGTACCACCGAAATGTTCATTCTCCCAAAGTTAATTTATACATCTCATGCAATACCAGTTAGAATGTCAAAAGAGCTTCTTTTAACTAAATTTCTTTTGGAAGAGTAGATGCCTGTGATTATTAGAGTTAATTATGAAAAAGAGTAGTGAAGGAGGACCCACTTTTCCAGATAGTAAAGCATATAAAGCCATCATATTCAAACAAGTACTTTCTTGACTTTGAGAATAGAAAGATTACTGGAATTGAATAGAAAGTGAGGAAATAAACCTGATAGACAAAATATCCCAGTATATTTTATTTCCCTGTGAAATATCTGTTCTAAGTTAATCAATGATACTGTCATAACTGGTTACTCATCTGAAAAAAATAAAGCTGGATCCCTACTTCACCACATACACAAAAATAAACTTCAGATGGATTAAAGACTTAGATGTAAAACAGAAAATAGGGCTCCTAGGTGGTTCAGTGGGTTAAGCCTCTGCCTTCTGCTCAGGTCATGGTCTCAGGGTTCTGGGATCGAGCCCTGCATCGGGCTTGCTGCTCAGCAGGGAGCCTGCTTCCCCCTCTCTCTCTGCCTGCCTCTCTGCTTACTTGTGATCTCTCTCTCTCCCTCTGTCAAATAGATGAATAACATCTTTAAAAAATTAAAATAATAACATGCTTGGAAAAGAATGAGCATACCTATTAAGTAAGAGTTGGGGAGTTACATAACAAAGACAGGGGAACTACAAACTGTAAAAGACATATTTGACTTCATAAAATTAAAATATACTTCTATTGAAAAAAAAAGACAAAAAGATTTTGAATGCATATGTTAAAAGATAGAAGATGGTCAGTAAAGTGTCCTCCAGACTGAGAAGGCTTTGAGTCCGAAAAACAAACCAAGACACTCCATATGTTTACAGAGTTTTGTTCAGAATAACTTACAGTTGAGGGTTGCCGAGGGTTGAGGGGGGAAGGTAAGGATGGACAATGGCTTGCAACTATTCTCCACCCTTGGCTGGACCTTAACCCACAGCTTTAATAGAAGGAGGGAATCACTGTGGTGAGGGCAAAGGGAAGTTACCTAAAGTGACGCCATGTTTATGCCAGTCATTTCAACTAGTTATCTAAGTGGCATCTCCTGTGTGCAGAGAAGGTGACCCTTCAGTGAAGATCATATTCCCACATTCCAGTCAGGGTGTACATTAACCTTCAAGGGGCCTGAAACACATAACCCTGTGGAAGGTCATTACATGGGCATGAAAAGATGAAGGTCCAAAGATGGAGTCAGTGTTGTCAACACTCCTATGGTAGATAAAAGATAATCTATTTCAAGTTAATTTTTTTAAAACAACCAAGCCCAATTAGACAACAGGCAAAAGTATAAATAGGTAATTCAAACCAGAGTTAATCCAAATGCTCAATGAATACATGAGAAATGTTTAATATCCAAGCTAAAGAACCGATAAGCCACTACTTGGCTAATATTGAAGAGTAGTAACATGTGCTTCCTGAGAAATATATTGTAACGGGTAGACATGTAAAACATAGTTAGTGAAAATGATAAAGTAAATGATCAGTACCATGATAAGAACAGCATGTTATATGGTGCAATAATGTACTATATTTTCTATATATAATTTAAATATATATATATATACTATATATGTGTGTGCATGTGTGTGTGTGTGTGTGTGTGTGTGTGTGTGTGTATACAGCAATGTCACCAGACGGTCATGAGATGGTCACCAAAATATTAGTTGCAGTTATCTCCAAACAGTGAGATTTCAGATTCATTTAGCATTCTTCTTATACTTCTTGAATAATGTGGGTTTTTTTATAATTTGTATAATGCTAAATCATTAATTAAAATTTGTGACAAGAAAATTCTTAGAAAATCCAAAACCCATCCAAATACACACTTCTTTTAAACCTTTCTTCCCTACTTTCATTTCTAGTTCATGTTTGGTTGACTTGCCTTCATTTTAATGGTGGGGGTGGAGGGAGAGATTGGAAATGAGAAAACATGCTCACCAAGGAACAAGGGTAAATGAACATCCCCAAATGAGAGTCAGGTAGAATGACATAAGACAGCACTAGAAGCTTCCATTTCATCCCTTCTCATTCTTATCGGAGTAACCTTTGACATTTGGAGAAACAAAAGCACAGTCACTTTTGCACTTCTCTCTTCCCAGGGCCTTACGCAGGTGCCAGAATATTTATCTCATCGACAATAACGGCTCCTGCCCTCTTCCTACCCTGTCCTCCCTTCCCTCACTTTGATTTCAGGAGAAGATAACTGAATGTAGGGACAAGGGAGTCTTTTTTGTCATTTTATTGAAGATCCATCCTCTTTATTGTATTTTAGATTTATGGGGGCCCCACTATACCCCAGTCGTTGGCAAGCTGAAATCTGGTCTGACACCATCTCTCCGGCTTGCTTCGTTGCTCATAAAGCCTAGTTGTCATTAGGCACAATGTGGGCTACAATGTAAGCTTGTGTTGCTAATAACAAGTGGGATGGACAGCCTGAGAGACAAGAAGTGTTCTTTATTCCCATTTACATTACCGGAAAAATAGACATACATAGAACCAATGCCATCTTAAGTTTTTTAAGGCCATAAAAGTGTTTTGAATTCCTAGACATCCTACGAGTTTCAGTTTTATAAAATGTGCCATCTATTTTCTTTCTTTCTTTTCCCTCAAGTCATTTAGCATTACACATTTAGCCTGGCTCTTTCCCTTGTTGAGAGGCCAGGGAGGGTTCCCAGCATATGCTTATGCAAGAAGAGGGATATTTGCCTTCTTTCCAGCCTTGCCCCCGCAGTCTCGTCATGCAGAGCTGAGAAGCAGAAACACTGTACAAATCCTGCAGAACCTCCTGTGTGCAAATTCCAATGGATTTTAGAGTTTTGAGGAGTTCTGGAAGTAGATGGAGAACCTGGAAGCCAAGTGTTCCCAAGGGCAAATCCCCCTGGTCTCCGTGGATACCCTTCTCTATGCCCTAAATGTCACCACTGGCCTCTCTCACCATTGCTGCACAGAAACAAAGCCCACAGCTACAGTAGCCAGGACGGTGCTCAGGCATACACCCAACAGGCACCTGGTAAGCCAGGAGGCTACCAAAATATGTCTTATTTTGTACAAATTTATTGCTGGTCCACCGCATGCAAGGCTCTTTACTGGGGGTGAACAGATGAATCAGGCAAAGTCCCTGACCAGGAGGGGATGATGATTCTCTATCATCAGTATAGCCTGAGAAATAATAAAACAAAACACGTGATAATTACTATGATAGAGGCATCATCAGTGTTTGATCGAATATAGGAAAGGGGTAATTTAGTTATTCTTCCCAGGATAAGAAGTTGAAGAAAAGGAGAGAACTTTGGAGAGAGGTAACACTGAGCCAGGTTTTAAGATGCAGGAGTTCACATAGCAGAAAAGTAGAGCAAAAGGGGGTCTCTCTGAGCCACAAGAACATCACACGCAGAGAGATAAGCAACCTGTCAGGGCATGACACCACCCGTTGAGCAGTTCTGTATCACAAACGTGGAGGGCAAACATGGCAAGTGCTTGGGATCATAGACAAGCTCCAGGTTGTGAGAAGGTCTTCTCACCTTGTTAAAAAGTCATCATAGCTTCTCATGAAGGGAACAGACATAATTAGATTTTTTTTTAATATTTTATTTATTTGACAGAGAGAAATCACAACTAGGCAGAGAGGCAGGCAAAGAGAGAGGAGGAAGCAGGCTCCCCGCTGAGCAGAGAGCCCGATGTGGGGCTCAACATAATTAGGTTTTAAGAAATAAAGGCAGGGCCACAATCTGGGAGACTCAATCAGAATGACAATGGGGGTGGGGCCTGAGTTGTTGGTGGCTGAAGGGAGTCAGAGAAAATAATTTTGGAGACAGCAGAATTCCACTAGGTGGAAATGATGGAAGCTTGAATCAAACCTGGGTGAAAATGATGGGGGGGTGGGGAAAATATATGTCAATAGAATTGGTTGAACTCGGCAGCTGACTAAAGGTAAAAAGGGAGTGGAGGGAGAAGGCAGCTTTATTCTCCTTGTTGGATTGCCAGTGTTTGAAAAACACCATAATAATGATTTCTCCAACTTAACATACACAACAAGGTTTATGTTGTATCTGTCTTGGGGACTTGGGAGACTTTATACTATTACACATTAATCTTGATGATTCAGTCATGAACTCTCACTCTTTCACTGATGCAGACAATTTTTAAAACTTTTGGCACTTTGCATCATAATTAATATGACTATTTTATGAAAAACTGTACCCTTGTGGGAAAATGGCAAATCTGATAGTCACAACAATACAGAATTCCCAAGGAAGAGATCTCCAAGCAGTAGTACACATTCCCAGGACCGCATGAGATACAGTGTCAAGATTCAGATATCCAAACAGAAGTAAGACATAAGCTTCCCTATCAATGTCCAGATAAACACAACAGGTATAGGAGCAGAATACCATCAGCCAAATAAATGTAGAGCACTGACAATTGAGATCCTTCCCCTAACAGTAACTTATCAAAAGGGGGGAAAGAACCCAATCATGCCCCAAATCAAACATCAACCAGACCTTGTCTCCCCATTCCTATGTGCTTCATAGTAAAAAGACAGCGAGATGGGACTGTATACAAATAAAATAACGACCAGAGATTTCTAGCAGAAGAGCCCATTAGGTCATAGGCACTTATATTTCCAGTAAAACCAACTATGCTCTATTAGAAGATGCATAAATCCTTCCTATGGAAGGTCACAGTAGTTCCGCTCTCATTTTCATCTGATGCCTTGCTCCCACGTACCATTTTGATAATTTGGGGGTTTTCTTGGGTAAATTAGGTGAGTTGCAGTGGGTAGTACTAGGTAATGCTTAATGTTAGCCTTTTTATGCCTTGGATCAGGCAGCCTGGACCACTACCTACCGTTCTCATCGCACTAAACCAAGGAGAACAGACCCACGTACAATCCCAGCTCCACAACCTAGCACATTTATGACCTTGAGCAAAGTACCTCAATCTCTTTGTCCCTCAGCTTTTTCACCTGTAAAGAGGGGTAGTGACAGTCCCTAACGCAGAGTTGTTATGAAGATAAGATAATTGATACATGTGAAACACTCAGTCCAGGGTCTGACACATGTTAACCCATAAACAATCCCTGTGGCTCCTAGGACCGAGACTGGTGCTTCTTGTTTATTCTGTTCTTTTCTCTCTGGTGTAAGCAATTATATCAGGTACATTTAAATGCAAAATAGGGTTTTATTGATTTGGAATAATCAAAGAATAAATTATTAGCAATTATTTTTCAAGGAGATAACCCCTCCCCCGATGTTTACCTCCATCTCTCAGTATCTGGTTTCTCTCTGCTTGCACCTTGACCCCTGCCCTGGGAGGAGACATAAAGTCAATATGCAGGAAAGCATGGAAAAGCACCTTCCATAAGGGAAATAGTAAAGTTCTGATTGGCGCGAGGGCTTTGGAAATCCGTGGGGCGCTGCAGGACCGGGGCCCCGCCTGCCTGGACCATCTTCTAGGCACTATAAGCCTAACCAGAGAATGGGGGGCTGGGCTGGCACATGAATGGACTAGAGCAGAACCAGAGGTGACCGGGATGGAAAAGCATGGCCACCCAGAGAGCTTCTTGTGGCCTGTATCTCCTCCCTATCCCTTATTCCATTCCAGTTTCTCTCAATTTCCCATTAACTTCGTTATTTCGCATTGTAATTATTCAAAGTGTTTATAGAAAGGAAACATCCTTAAAACATATAGAAAAGGATGAGATTTTGGCTTCTGTACCTGAGAAACAAGTGTCCTTCCCCAACTGTTTAAAAAGAATGATCTTTCTAAAATGAAAATTCTGAAACAAAGGACAACTACATCAGCCATGTTGACATATCACAATGGCAGAAAGGAATAATAATTCTTCGGGTGTAAATTTCACATTTTTGTTTTACAGTTCCCCAAACCCATTCACTTGAAAAGTACAGTGACAGAAACTTTTTATAAGCCATTGTTTGATTTTGTACAGGTTCTATTTCTCTCATCCAGAGCTCCCTGGAGTTTTACGACAGGAAAATGAAGATGATGTTGGTCCTCAGAAGAATTACAAAGTTCTGAGGCAGCAGGAGCAGGGCCTGAGCTCATGCCTGAGATGCAGGTGTTCGGAGTTCCAATTCCATCCTTCTCGAGGCTTGCTGAGTGCCCGTGGGCAAGTCACTTAACCTCCCTTCGCCTCTCTTCCCTCACCACTAGGTAGGATATTAATGTTCCGTTTCCTCACAAGGTGGTAAGTAGATTAAGTAATTAGAAAGCTAGAGTCTATTGTATGTAATGCTTCAGGAGATGAGAGTTCAACCAAATGATTCTGAAGTATGTGAGAAAACAAAAACAACAAAGAAAACAGAGAGCTATACAGAATAGAAATGGAGTTCTCAGTACAAGAGATTACTGCAGACTACCTCTTCATTGTACCTAAGCAGGAAAAAAAATCATTTCAAGACATGTTACATTCAAGTCGAAGTCCTACTCTTCTCTCTGTCTACCTCCCTCTCTTTCTCTCTCTCTCACACACACACACACGCACACACACACACACACACGCAAGATACTCCTCCCTCGTTCCCTCATTTATTTCTCTTTTAAAGTACTTCACTTACATGGTCTCAAAATGGGAACCTTCCAAATACAATCATCAGCCTTAAAACAATGTTTGAAATAATTAGGTTACGATTCTGAAGCTCGGTTCTGCGCCTGCAGTTCTATAACTATCTGCGAATTCCATGCCTGGACCTATTAAACGTAGCAGGCACCAATGTTGCTGGCTGTCAAGAAGCAAAATGAAAAATAGTTTTAATAGCTGCTCTTTGACCTGTTTTATATTTTATGTCAATTATAACAGCACACAACCATGCATAATTATGAAGCATAGATGCATTAAAATGTACACATAATTTGTGTTCTTATGGCAACCATTGCATTAGGCTCTAGAAAACAAACCTATTGTTATAAGTCATTTGCACATTAATATATTAGTATTAAATATCGAAGACAGATTTGTCTATCCATCTGTTTGGAATCATTGTAAGTAAATATATCTTTTTGGAGGGGTGGACAAAATCTCTCCATAAATGCACTCTAGGTGCCATCTGCAACATATATTATAATACAGAGTTTAGCACCATCGTGCATAGCAACTCCAGCAAAGACAGTGCCATGTGATTGTCATTTGAATGTCATTTTTAAAAAATGATCTGGTATATGGACAGAAGGAGGAAATTTTTTTCTGGCACTGCCATAAAAATTCCTTCATTTGACTATCCCGTGGTTTTTGGATTTCTTTCTGAGACGCTTACATTCTTCCAAGGATAAGAGGAAAATAATTATTTTAATGCTGGGTGAATGAAGAAAAAAAAACTACCTTTTCTCTATAGCAAAAATCATTAAAATGTCGGGGAAAATTTGCTTTAAAATATCCGATGCATCATAACAGAGGCCCTGAGAGGCAAATGACCAAACCGGAAAATGACCTTTCCCCAAAGCAGATGGAAGAAACCAGGGATTTTTCAAAAACAGTAGTTATATACCTACCATTATAACTTTTCAGCATTCCCATAATTTTACGGATGTATAGTGAGTCTCAGGAGGGTCACGGCAATATGCAACAGTAATCAGATTTCCTGATGCTTAGTTTCTCCATTTAATACACTGATGCTCATACATTTGGAGGAAGCATCTCTACTACCTTATCAGTTTTAACCCTATTTCCCTAACTCTGAGCGATTGCTTTAGCTAGCCATCCCACCTTCCCTTCTTTCAAAGTTAGGTCTGGACTGGAGAAGGAAAGATCAAAGAACTGGGTTGGAAGATGGGAGGAGGGGTAGTAACTGTTTCCCCTAAGTCCTGAATAAAACAAACAACTATTTGAATTTCTATTGAATTTATGTTAAGGGATCACGTTGTTTTCAAATGGGGGACCACAGAGAACTAGCAGAATTTTAAACACACATTTTTCTGAAGTTTCATCGGAGGTGTTTCACTTTTATGTGTTCTGTTTCTTTTGTTAGAGATCAGTAAGGATAGATATTAAGTATTTTTACTCCATTTCCACATAACTGGACTTTGAGTTCCGAAGCTTTTCTAGGGTGATTGCTATCTGCAGTGACTACTTATTCATCCATACGCTGAACAATTTATAGAAGTTACATCTATCCCCAAGGTATCACCCAGATGGTTTTTAAGCTTTAATTTGTTTCAACTAGGAGAATTACTGATTTTCTCTAGGATCTTGAAAATATTAGTCTCCGAATGTAATATTATTGTCTATGAATAGTCACATAAAATTTAAAATGTCTAAAAGGGAATTGGAAGTATCTGGTTTCTCTGGACTTTTTTATTTTTATTTTTTTAACTTGTGACACTATCAAAAGAAAAATTGCTCTGTAGTAAGCTGGTTCCTGCTAGTGAAGATTAACCAGATAAAAAGAACAACATTTTCTGAGGGGACAGAGTCACTGACGTAAGGGACACGGAAACAAAGGGAGAGTGAGGAGAGCTCCGGAGATGGAAAACAAGAGGGAGGCTAGCTGTTGAAGAGCAGGGCAAAATGAGGACGCTTCTAGAGAAGCCCGATTCTGGGTTTCCAGAAAGAGCTGCCAAATTTCAGACAGTGGATCTACAAGCACTTTAGAATGCATGTTTCTGACTCAGAACACCGAAAACTTCTCCGGTGGGTTCTGGAGCATGTCACGGGGTTACCCACGAGGCTGAGTGTTTTACGGGGCCAGACTCTGAGTCCCAGGAGGCACTGCGGAGGGGCTGGAGATGAAGAAATGAAGGCCATCAACTGACCGGAAAGAAGAAAGATGAAGGCCAACCTTAACAGAAAGACGTGCTCTCTTTTTGGAATGTTAAGTGTTAAAGCTCCTTTAATTTAAAATCATATCCTTTTCAAATTTTAAATGTTGAAGGAGCACCAATTATTTTAAAAAATGGAAAAATGGTTAGTTCTTTATGGGGCAAATTACTGAATATTTTCTTCAGAATTAAATAACACAGTCAATTCTAGATTGTTCACTCATTGTTCTTAGCACAATTTCCTCAGATCCATGTTCCCCGCATCTAATTCGTATTTGTTTAACCTACAAAACATTTGACAACAATCTAGTGATTTGTTCCCCGCTATCTACTAAGTGTTTCAGCTTCTCACAAATTATTATCAGTGATTTATTTTACCCATTTAAATTCTTCCAGAAGTGGGGTTTTTGCATTCTATTATGCCCATACATGTCATGTGCTAACTTCCACTTCCAAGAAGGCTTCATTTTTCTACACTTAATTATCCATCCCAACTAAAATGAACTTTTCGAAATAGCATTCTTTTACATACCAGTTATAAAACAGGCTGCAAAGAAAACTCTATACATTTTGATGGATAATATTTCAGGATACACTGCTTGAATTGATGGAACCTCTTTACCATTATATTTAAGAACCTGAGATTTTCTCCATTTTGTCTTCCTCCCATGACTCCTCAACCCTTAATGAAAATCCACCTGTTTTAGTCCAAGCCATCCTCTCTACCCTTATACTTCACAAGAAATGGGACAAAGCAACTTCAGTTGAAATATAAATCCCTTGCTTATCACAAATGCCAATCCAAATATTGCTTTATTAATCTCGCTTGATTCCCTTTACATTCTAAGGAACTTCCTTAATGAAGAAATTTGTTTAAAAATTTATTAATTGCCATATGTATGGAGAAACCACCAATTTGACCTATCCATTCAGTATACCAGCCCAGTATACCAGGGCTCACAAAATCACATCCTTTGATCTTATAAGGAAGTCAACATTAATGACAACGGTCCTAGGTTCTGCACTTGGGGACATTGGCAGTTGGCACCGTTGTATATGCCTGGTGCTAACCTTTAGGTTGGGACTGTGAGCCACTGTCAAAAGGACAGGACCAGAGGTCAAGCAGATAGCATACAGTAGCACTTCCTGGTACTTCAAGCTGGGAGGTGGGAGACGGGTGCAACATTATAATACATATCCGAATTTAATTAAAGAATAATTATAATACAGCAACAACTAAGATTTGTGCAAGAGATTTTCTTTATTCTTTAAATTTTACATGAAGCCCCCATGGGCTCTTTTATTTGGCAAAGAAAAACTTTCGTAAAACTTGCAATTTGGTGTTCAAATTATTTTAAACTTGATCTTAGAAACAGTGCTTGCATTAATGTATAGATTGTGTCAGCAATTTCTTATGTATAAAGTTTACATGATGGAAGTCAGCATGCTCCTGGCAAGTCCGCAGTTAGAACTAATCTTTTACACGCAACGAGGGGCTCCAACTCGCGACCCCCAAGATCAAGAGTCACAAGCTCTTCTGACTGAGCTATCGAGGCGCCCCAGAGCTGATATATTTTCAGTGACATTCCTTCCTGTCCTGAGGGTGTAAAGATTGAAATTATTCTTTGAGGGAAATCTATCTAGTCCTCAAGTGGAAACGTCCTGGAGTGTGTAGGAGTTTTAGCTTTCAAAGATAGCATAACCAAAAACATTTATTGACTGCCACTCATGTGTCAAAGCTGTTTCGAATCAAAATATTAACCCAACAGGGTGCCTGGGTGGCTCAGTCATTAAGCATCCTCCTTTGGCTCAGGTCATGATCCCAGGGTCCTGAGATCAAGTTCCATATCGGACTCCCCACTCAGTGGAGGGTCTTCTTCTCCCTCTCCCTCTGCCTAATGCTCTGCCTACTTGTGCTATCACTCTGTCACATAAATAAATAAAATCTTTAAAAAATATATATTAACCTACCAAGAAAGTTATTGAACTTTCTACGGACAAAGCATTCTGCTTAGTTGCCTGTCTCGAAGAAGAAAAAGAGAGATTGAAATTGATTTAAGACAAGGCTCTCTGCGTATGGGTTTGATGGTCTTATAAAGGTTGAACTTCCCCGGGATTGGGATAAGAATAACATTGCCCTCATTAAACAGTGATATGCAGAAGAGGCAGAGAAAATGACACCAAACCTCTGTATCTGGGAACCACCAAAGGGTGGGGAAAACAGAGAAGGCCTTGTCTTACACACATGCTAGAAATCAGGCTACTAAAACTACACATGATGATAACATTCAACAAATCCAGTATAAGTAAATATTTGTTATGGGGCCTACTTGGTAAGAATGAAAAGGACTCATTCATTTCATTTTGGACCCTCCCTTGCATGGAAACAGAACACCAAACTGATAAAAGCTCAACGTTTGGTCCCAGACCAGCGGACTGTTCCAGGAAAAAATCGCACCAGCTATCATCCGTCAGACCAAGTGGGAGCCCACGGGTCGCAGATGAGGAGGATCCAAGCCTCCCCAGCACTCCAGAGCCGCCGCGACAGGCGACAGGCGGCAAGAAGGTGTTTCATTCTTTAACTTGGTGGCCGGCCTGCGAGCTCCGACGGGAGTCCCTTCCCCTAATCCATACTGTTCGATTGTCAAGAAAGCTTGTAAACAGGAGCCTCCATCAGTTACCTCAGAGTGGTTTGAACAAACTAACATCATAACAAGAGTGTTTATGGAAAAATGCTTAAGCAGTGAAGCAGAAAGGGCTTAGCACTGATCAGACCTCTCTTCCACCTTTATTCTTCACTGTTCACATTGAAATGCAAATATCAGCGCAGGGTTTCCACCGGCGTGCCACTCACAAATTGAAAAGCAGTTTTTATCTATGCAAATGTAAGCATGGTAATTGAAGTTAATCAATCAATGCTAGCTTTCACTAAAACCTTGAACATGATTGAATAAAGTAATTATCATTCAGCAGAAAATGATGAAGTTGTAGACAGCATGAACCTTATTAAAGGAGGATTTTGAGTCACAATGGCTTAATTTAGCTAACAGCCCAGCCTCGGCCCAAGCGACATACTACTCTTGCTGCCTAGAATTGTTTTATGATTGAAAAACAACAACAACAACAATCACGAGGGTGGGGGAAGGGGCAGGTGAGGGGAAAGTCGGGAGGTTTTATTATTATTTTTATAGGGCTGGATGACTGAAAAGTACTTGTCGCGTGAGGAAAGAGAAGCCATAATTCACATTAGAAAACAAAACAAAACAAAACTGAAGTCTAAACAGATAAGTGACTAAAGACTATCATGACATTTTTTACACGGCCAACAGCAACAATAGGTTCCCAGGGCTATAGGAAGTAAAGTGAGCGCCTCCAAATTATTTGCAACAATAACCTATTACGATATTGCAAATCCAGTGTTAAACTCCTGAAAGTTTGACTTCAAACATGATTTGTGTTTTGTATTGATTTACAGCAGTTTCAGAACATATGCCGCACGTTGTACAGACTTTCAGATAC